>NW_019524994.1:406195-485442 GCF_002814215.2 Seriola lalandi dorsalis | reverse complement strand
CCCCAAAAAAAAAAAAAAAAAAAGAATCTGTTTAACATTCACATTACCAGAAAAGTTTTTGCTTTGTAACACCCATTATTATCTTGTCTGGTCCTGTTTGGCACCTCTCCAGTCTGGGCTGGCTGATTATCGATGATCCATGAAAGATTTTTACCTATACCAAGAGAAGATGATATCCATCCATCTTCAAGTGGTACTGAAACCCCGGGGGGTTGATTGAGTAGACTGATCCCACAGGCTTCCATGCAAAGACAAGCTCTCATGTGTGCAGAAACTCCCCAGATGTAGGTTACTGTATGCTTTCAGAAAGTATTACAAGTCTCTCCCTGATGGCAGCCTGGCGGTCTGTCTCTTTTTATGTCTTCTGGTGGTTAAATGTAGATCAAAACATAAAGGAGAAAGGAAGCTCATAATAGCTTTTGACACTTGCTGTGAAGCAGAGCATCTCTTTGTAAGAGGACAGCTACTCTCTTCTTTACCTTTCCTTCTTCAAACCTCAATGGATTTACCTCTCCAACCTCTCCTGTCAAAGAAATTATCTTTTCAGAAATTCTGAGGAAGTGTGACCTTTTGGAGGATACAAACCTGTGGCATGTTTTTCTTTTATATGTGTTTCTTTCACATCTTTTATCTCTCACAGATCTTGGGAACTGCAATAAAAAAAAAAAAAACTTACTACAGGAGGGAGGAGAACTCCCGGTGCACTCCCAGTCAGGGCGTTCAACGTTACATAAAGATGTGTCACTCAGTCATGCGATCATGTTGTTAAAAAGTGATGTCAGTCCATTCTTAAAGAGAGGAAGTGATCATTTGAGGTTTCCTGTGCTCACCCTGTGCAGACGGCGTCTGGAGCATGGCCGTGTTATGTATGGATCTAAAACCACAGTTTTCTCAGGATGTGAGCTTGCAGCCATGGGAAGTTTGTGGCACCAGGAAAAAAGGAACAGTCCAGAAACTTGGTGCAGAGCCTTTAGTTCTTGAAGAACTATTTATAAGTTTACAGCCATAATCACTTTCACAAAGAGGTTTTCACTAAGTAACAAATCCTCAGTCATCTAGAAAATGTCAGAAAGCAGTCTCAAGTGCCCAAGGCGACATGTTCAAGTTCTGTGTTTTATTCAACCCAGAGTCAAAGAATAAAGAAAACATGGCATTAACAGTTTCTCAGTGCCCATAGTGATGTCTTCAGTTTGTGTGTTTTTTCCAATCCACCACCCATAAGCTCAAGGTTTTTAAATGAAGTGCCTCATATGACAAAGAACAGCATGGAATCCTTACATTTGAGTAGTTTACACCAGAGAATAATTGGCCTTTTTGCTTGAAAAACAACTGAAATAATTAGTTGTTAATCAAAATAGTTGCTGATAGATGTACTTTCAATCGACTAATCAATTAATCAACTGGTAGTAAACTGAGTATATTAGTTTTGGACCACAGCTTCAATGAAGAAATCAGAAGTTATTTGGCATTAAAATATGATTGAAATGATAAACTGATTATGAAAAATAGCTGCTGATTCATTTTTTTGTTGACAGACATTTCAATTCATCAGCAAATTGCTCCAGTTCTATTTGAATGTAAAGTTGATTAGGTGATCAGAACATTAATCTGCAACTATTTTAATAATCAATTAATCATTTTGTAATTTCTCAAGCAAAAATGCCAAAAGTTGTCCAGTTTCAGCTTCTCAAATTTGATGATTTGCTTATATTCTTTGTCATATTTGAGAATAAATTGAATGTCCTACAAAAAATGACATCACAGTGGGCTTGGAGAAATTATAAATGGCATTTCATTCTTTTTTTAACATTTTATAGACTAAATAAATAATCGATTATTTCGATCATTTTTTTGCTGCTCTATTTCAATGTACCATTGTCAAAAATGTCTACCTGTAAGCAGATGTGTATTACAATGCACTAAGAAAAATAACTTATTGCTACCTCCTTTCATATACCACTGGCTGAAGACAGTATGTATAAAACTTTAATGAAACAATTCTTAGAAGAAGAACCACAGGACTTTCAATAAAGACACTAAAGTCCTCAGTAAAGTGTAAGAATCACTCTCAAGTGCAGACTTAAATAACACAAATGAAAGTGTTGTAAAATAATGAGTATGGTGATGTCAAATACCCTCCTTCTGCAAATCAGCCAATAACAGGCCTCCAAATATGCGTCAGGGCTTCATCACACCATTCATCATGATTTAATGCACAGCTTGTCATGATTAATCCTTCTCATCACTCACTGTAACATTTATGCTTCAATATATTAAAGCGCACAACAAATAAGCTTATGATAAGAACCAAGTAACCATGAAACTAATAACCAACCTATGTTGGCAACATTAGACATGTTATCTGAGAGATTGAAGCCTGAATATGTTAGGTTAGATCTTCAGTTGCAACTGAACTGATCAACTGAGGAATTTGTTGCAAAATTATGTTGTTTAGTGAACATGAAGGTTATTTCCTGACCTTGCGATCAGTATGCGACCACATCGTTTGAACTTGTTTACAATTGAAAGTCACATATATGCAGTTTGTATAAACAAAAGGACGGTAACTATGTAAACTAACTAATAACGATTTTCACTTTCATTATCAGGTCATCTATTAATTGTTTTCGATTAGTGGAATTTTCGTTGGTCTATAAACTGTCAGGAAATCTTGAAAATGGACCATCACAGTTTCCCAGAATGTCATTACATGACTTGTCTAAACAAACTGTTCAAAACCCAAAGAAATTCAGTTTCATTTAAAATGAAGAAAAGCAGCAAATCCTCATATTTGAGAAGCTACATCACAAATGTTTTGGACTTTTTATTTAATCGATTATTGAAATTGTTGCCCATTCTTTTTCTGGTGATTGACGAATCATTTTACTTCTTGAATACATCTTTAATTGTTTCTCCAGAACAGAGAATGCACAGATGTTTCTCAAAATGAAACATCTTTCTTCAAAGGCAGGATCAATGCCACAGCACTTTCATCATTTTATATATTGAGACCAAGCTTTGTTTTCCATTATAATAACTTTTGCAAATTTTATAATTTGCATAAATATGGTTTACATTAGGAATGTATATTAGCAAGAAACATTTCAGGATTTGATTGTATTTACATAGCTGCAATGATTAGTTTTTAAAATCAGTTAAACTCAGTTAATCATAAGCTTCACAAATGTGAGATTTTGTAGCTTTGTCATCTATCACAGTTAACTAACTGTTTTTCAGATAAAACAAGACATTTGAAGATGTCACATTGGACTCTGGGAAGTTGTGATTGTCATTTTTCACTATTGACATTTAATAGACCAAACAATTAATTGAGTAATTAAACGATAAGTAAAATATTCATGAATTGCAGCCCTAATTCTCTACTCTATGTCGGCTTGTTTGTTGTGGTTTATATCATCATATATTTCCAAAACATCTTGTGTTGTCGGTGAGTGTGTGGTTTCTGTCTCCATCTGTGTAATGCAGACATCAGCTGGTGACGCCTAACTGGGTACCTCGTGAGCTCTCTTAAATACTTCAGGAGCTGAGGCCAGGACTGAGCACTTAGCAACATTTATGCAAGACATTTATAATTTGAAGACGAAATCCGATGTCATTCTCAAAATTTAGATGTACTTAAAACCAATGTTTTACTATTAAATAGCTTCATACATATTAAGACAGTTTTTTTGTTGTTTTTTTATGACAAGTTTTGACTTGTCATAGCAAAACAAAAACACAGGTAGTCTCTAGGCAGCATAGACACTACCAGAATCCTGGAAATGCTGCACTTTAGGCCTGCAACTAATTGATTAATTTCATCAATGATTGATCTCCTGATTGTTTTCGATTAATTGATTAATCATTTTTTCTGTAAAATGCCAGACGTCTTCAAATGTTCTGTTTTGTCCAACCAATAGTCTAAAACTGAAAGAGAAGAGTTAAGCATCATGTGTGAAAAATCCCCAACATCTGAGAACTTGGAACCAGGAAATTTTTGGTATTTTTGCCCAAAAGTTACTCAAGACAGTTATTCAATTATCAAAATAGTTGCAGATTCATTTTCTGTCATTCGACTAATTGACTGTCCGCTGATTGTTGCAGCTCCTGTGCACTTAAATGCTGTTTGCCCTTATTAAGCATATTATAGCTCTCATTTTCTTGCTGCGATACATTAAAATGTATATTGTGAAAAAGGATCTCCTGCCAAAACCTGGAAGATCTGCACCATCATCATGCAGGAAGTGGACCTCAGGAAATAATGATAAGAAATCAAAGGAAACAAGAAACCAGAAAAACTATTCTTGAAGGAAAACATCCTAAAACAGAGGAATCTTACTCAGCTAAACCAGATGCTAAATTTAGTGAATGTATGTGTATTACATAACCAAAAGATGAATGTCAAACGACACTAATAACTGTGAGGAATTTCCAGCTGATTGGTGGGGAAGTGAATGCAGCTCCCCTCACAGGAAACAACAACAGGAAACAGTCTTGTTCTGACAGCGAGGACTTAACGAACTGCTTCAGCATTCTAGTATGTCCGAGCTTCCACACTGTTTATGTGCTTGTCTTATTTAATTATGCTGCCATGCCAGGATGTCCAGTCAGGCATGGTTTATTGTGTTAGTAGTCTGTTAGGCCATTTCATTATTAGCATGTCTGGCTTACACTGGAGGCTGGAGCAGGACTGTCGGTGAATGGGGGTTCAACTTCAATTTGCTTGATTTTAAAAATAGAATAGAGTCTCTGCTCTTGTTTTCAGTCATGTGTCATTCAGCGTTATGTTTTATACTCGATGTTTTACCCTGTAGATATATGCTTTTGTTGAAAATGTGGGAGGTCACATTTCATCTGTCTGTCCGTCTGTGGTGTTGATCTAATAAAACTTCCACAAACAATATTAGGTTATAGGTGAAATAATTTGTGAATTAATTGATAGAAAAGACAGAAAAGATACTTGATTAACTGTTCAACTGATTTATCAAGTAAAAACACTACACAGTCTCTGGTTGCAGCTTCTTTAAAAGGTCTTTTATAGCATATTAAAATGATTATCTTTGGACAAAATGAGCAATTTGAAGATGTCCCCTTGACTTACGCTATTTTGCGACATTTTTTGGCCATTAACTGTCAAATGAAGGAGGAGTTTTAAGGTGGTAGAACCAGTTGATAAATTTGGATAAGAGAATAATTGCCAGTTGTGTCGGATGCAACTTATAAGGAGAAGTGTATCTTTGTTTTTGGGGGACTGCACGGTCATGATTTTCTTGTTTTACTACATGTAGTTGCTTGCCCTTCCGGTAGTATTAGATTAGTCATTAGTAGATGAGTTGAAGGTCACATTGTTGGGAGCAGCATGTTTGTACGTTGTGTAGCTGAAGGTACTATTTTCTTTCAGTCGTATGAGCTCTGACTGACACTCTCTCTCATGCACATATGTCTCCTTTAAAGCATCTTCCTAAGTTTACATGTCTAAAAATACAACTCCTTCACGCACTTTGACTAAAGATGCATTATTCAGCGCCTCTGCAGAGTAATTAAATCTTAATCAGGGACGGGCTCCTGTCGTCATGGAGGCGTGCGTGTGTGTGTGTGTGTGTTTGTTCACATGTATTTGTGTGTGTGTTCATGGTTGCACTGTCCCGCAGTTCACTGGAGCTTGGCAGACTTGTATGGTGTGAGATGATTTCTTTTTTCTTTCAGTATAAGGGGAAACCTCTCTGCTGATGTAAAAGGTGTAGACGTCGGACATGGTTAAACTTAGATGTTGCTCTCATTCAGTGGTCAGGTCAGGTGACCTGAAGGTTATTTGTTTTAAGCAAACTGGATCTCATCTTGCACTGTTAGTTTCCGTTTTTTTCCTGTCAATCTTAAAAATGCTGGTTGTTCTCATGCTCTGTCCTGCTGAAGCAGTTTCAGTGGGATTTCAGTGACTCATGTGTCATCACACCAACAACACTGGTCTTGAGCTTGGCGTTGGTCAATAATTTAGTTTTTAATTTAGGGTAAAATAGGGTTTTCATTTTCTCAGAGTACTTATAGTACAGTTAATAAAACCAAAATGCTTACAGTGAGCACCACCCATGAACTGCAAAATCGAAAGTTCTCAGTTTGAGTCTGGCTGGGACCTGCATGTCTTTTCCTGTATCTCTCTCCCCTTGTTTTCTTTCCCCTTGTTTTGTCTGTCGGGTTACCTGACTAGATACATTTGCCTCAAATTAGGTTTCTTTGAAGATTGTGATTGCAATGGTTAGCACCTGATTCTTGTGTTGGAGATTCCCACATGCATGCTAAGCTTTCATTAACTGGTATGAATGTCACAGTTTATATATATATATATATATATATATATATATATATTAGCAAGTAAAATGAAGCTCACTCCCATATTGACTGAGCAGTGACGTCACCTGGTGTGTTTTGTTCCTCAACTGAATCATCATACTCCATCTGGACTGTGCTTGCCTAAAGGGTTGTAGTGTGTTCTAATTACAGCACTGTTTATTTGTTTCATTCACTAGTGGATTAATAATTTTGTGGATTTTCTTAATTTAAAGAAGCCCTTTTTTCTAGTCTTTGAAATTGTCATTTGTGTTTGGCTGTGATAGCAGCATTCTTCCTCAGCCTCGTTCCTGCTGTGGCTGAAATGGTTCGACCCCACGATACACACTACACATGTAGCCTCCTGTCCTGTGCCTTCACTGTTTTTGTGCTGACATCGTGCCCATGCTTGCATCTTAAACTAAGCGGAAAATGTGTTGACTCTGCTCCTTTCTCCGAAGCCTCTGCTCTGCGGAATATTTGGTCTCTGGTGTAATCCCTAGTCGCTCTTGTCCTTATGAGAGTGACCCTGAAGTTCAGCCTGGCTGTTACTCATTTGCAGCCCTACACGCACATACAGACGCACACGCACACCCCCGCCTCCATGCCCTACCACGTCACACATACCCCCCCCATGCCCCACCACATCACATCCTCTCTCCAAGGTCTCCTCATCAGCAAGGACAGACGAGGCAGGTTTACTGTGCAGTGATTCAGGCTTCAGCCGTTTTCCATTCATGACTCTGATTGCCTTGTCGAGCTTGGATGGCTAATGGCTCACTATGTATGATAATGTGCAATACACTCACAGCGGAGTACATGGTAAGCTAGATGGTATACTGTCTATCAATTGAAGCAGGGTGTTGTTCATGAACTGTCCTAGAGTGATCTAAGATTTTGTTCTGATTCATCATCAGTGTGATGGGTGGAGACTTTACTTGTTACTACTAAGTGTCTGATGTGATTCTATTTAAACATAACTGTGTGTCATATTCTTGACATTGGGCTGCAGCTTATTTTTATCCTTGGTCATCAAATGTTTTGGCTACAAAATATCAGAAACGGGTGGGAAAAAAAGTCAGTCAGTCTAAAACTGATGAAGAAAAAGCAGCAAATACTCATGTTTGTGAAGCTGGAGTATTTTTGCTTGACAAAATGGCTAAAACAATTAATGATAGTGCTGCAAGTAACAATTCTTTTCATTATTGATTCATCTTCAAATAATTTTCTTGGTTAAACGATCGTTTGGTCGATTAAATGTTAGATAACTGTGGACAATGTCTGTCACAAGTTGACGTCTTCAAATGTCATGTCTTGTCAGACCAACAGTCCAAAACCCAAAGATATTCAGTTTATTATCACAGGAGACTAAGAAAACCAGATAATATTCACATCTGAAAAGTTGGAGCCTGTGAATTTTTTTCCTGCTTGGAAAAATTGCTCAAGTGATTGATTAAAAATAGTAGATATTTCACTGTTTCACTACTACTATTGAGCTCTACTTGAAAATACCAAGATTGTACAATGTTTTCTTTAATTTGTAGTTTAATTGTGAGGTTTTGTAGACAATACTTTTATTTAAGAAAATACCTGTCTCAACCTAAACCAAAGTGGGACTTAGAATAAAGAAGCATCCTTCATAATTTAAACCCTATTTACAGATACTTTTCACCCACAAGAAGTGAAATATTCAGCCCAGAATAAGCGCTCAGCTGGCTTTACTTTTTACTGTAAGCATGTGGGGAATGCACTGTTTGTTGCTGTGGTGGTACTCGGTGTATCACCTCGCAGTGTAACTAGCAGCAAGCTTTGCTGCACAGGTTGAGAAGCAGCTCTTAAATGAATGGTGTTTCCCCTCTCTGCCTAAGGTGTGGGCGCTGGGCGCTTGCCAGACTGGGTGAAGTGATAGCTGAGAGGGAAACCTGCCGAGAAAAAACACCGCCTGGGACTGCTGAGGAGGACCTCTGTGCAGGTGAGGACTCACAGAGGAGCATTATTTCATGGCTAAATGTTTATACAGGGTTTTCGGCTGAGTCAGGAACTTATAGAAAAGAATGTAGACCATTTCCAGTCGGGTACACTGAGTGAACACTGAGTATAACCTACGTACATGGAAATATTTGCATTATGTTAGCCTTATGATATCATTCAAATTAACCTCCTAAGGAGATTGTAACAGAACAAGTTTCAGTAGCGAGATCTACTAAAAAAACAGGAAGAGCAGGCTGGATCTTAATGTTTACAAAATCGTGTCATTTCTTTTTCTTTTTTTTTTTTTTGATTTAAATGAAATGAGAACCTGCCATGATAAAGCTTGACAAAAGCAATCACAGTACTGTGAAATATTGGCTAAACTTCAGCTGCTTAGTTATGCACCATCACTAGTGGGTGTGTCATATAGAGCTGAAACAATTACTTAATCGACAGAAAATTAATCTGGAACTATTTTGATAATCAATTTATTGTTTCAAAAAAAGAAACATTCTCTGGTGTCGTCTTCTGAAATATGTGGATTTTGGACTGTTGGTCAGACAAAGCAAGTAAATCAAAGATCTTGAGCATGAGCATTTTATGCTAATTGCTTAATTGAAAATCAATAGTGAAAATAATCATTAGTTGCAGCCCTAGTGTCATCTTTTAAATATTATTGCAACAGTTCTTGGAATAACAGAATTTCTGTTTGGCTTAAAGAGAATGAAAAAAAACTTTCCTTAGAGGAGCTTTTTAAACGTTTGTGTCCTGGCTGTCTCCTTGTGACAGAATCCCAGATCAGTTAATTCTGGAGTTGTTCCAATACTTGTATCGGAAATGCCTCTGATAGTGCCTAAAATACGTAATCGGGTATCGGCAAGTACGCAAGTCTATGCACCGATCACATACCACGTAATTTATTTATAAACTTTGTAGTTGCACACTCAACAGCAGTTTTCCTGGAAATCAATTCTTGCTGCTCTAAAACAGTAGCTTACACAGGAAGTTGTGCTGTGCAGCCACTGGCAACTACTGTTTTAGAGTGGCGAAGAATTGATTTCTGGTAAATAGTGTAACATTAACCATTAGCAATATGTCAGCAATTTGGAAACATGTTACACTGGAAATTCCCACTAGTAAAAAGGCAACGTGTGCAGTATGCAAGGCTTTAATTTCAAGGGGTGGCACTAGTGTAAGGACAACCAGTGTAGGATTTATTTTATTATGATCGACAGTCAAATTAGCCGCTATCCATGCCACACAACATATTACATACAGGGTTAGTAGTATACAGCAATTTCTTTTTTTAATACAGTGGTGTCAGATCAGTACTCTGTATCAACAGATACACAAGTTCAGATATCAGAATCGGTATTGTGAAGGACCAAATGGTATCAGGACATCTTTAGTTTAATTCAGCCAAGAACCTTTCTTAATCAAAAAGACTTTTTGACCACACCTGTACTTCCCTTTTATTATCCTTGTGACCCAAGAATGATCATAAAAGAGAGGACCGCTTAGAAGGGAAATGAGAAGTAAGAGTGAAAGAGAGTTAGAGGGGATATTTCTGCTTAAACAAATCATATTAAAGTGAGTAGAGGACAAAGATATGAAAAAGGAGATATGATTCAGGCCGTTGGAGACATCTGCATACAGTATGGAAATGTGAAAGGATTTGGTATTGAGGACACGCGCTTCCTGCTTCTAGGTTCACACGGCCGTCGGCAGGGTGGAGCTTCCTGACCCATGGAGAATTATTTCCAGGCCGAGGCCTTCAACCTGGACAAGGTGCTGGACGAATTCGAGCAGAACGAAGGTGAGCTAGTGCGTTCTCTTTAATGAATGTGGAGATGAGACGGGGACAGACAGTGAGTCATTGTGCTTGAGAAAAGACGGATGAGACAAGGTCTAGCCATGGGATTGAAGTTTCAGAAGAGCTGTGGTTAGGATGACATTATGTAACCCATGAGTAAAGCATCAAGGTGTCAGATCAGCAACAATCAACGACCGCCCAATGAGTTTGAGTAACATTTACAGGTGGTAATTGAGGGTGTGCAGAGTGGGAATAGGACTAATTGGATTTTCCATTTCCCTTGGGTTTGTCTGTGTAATTGGTGCAGGGCAAGAGCGTTGTCGTTTTTCACACTTAATGCTCACAATAAGTAAAGAAATTATATTAGGGCCTTTTTTGGAACTGTGGTCCCACAGAGTTTTTTTAAGGTAATTGTAAAGTAAACACTGCATTACTGAGCTGTGTATCTGCAGACTCCCAGCTCTGCAGTATAAACGATCAGATTATTATAGAAGAAAGACTGTTTTTTTTCCTGGATTTATCATGGACGACCCCAGAAAAATGCCTGTCCTGCTGAAACACACACACAGAATGTATTTTGATAATACTGTGAGCTCAGTTTGTATTTTGGCAGAGTGATTATCTGTGTACTTTGCCAGAGATCCAGCTTGGCAGATTTTGTGTGTGTGTGTGTGTGTGTGTGTGTGTGTGTGTGTGTGTGTGTGCGTGCGTGTGTGTGTTTTAACTGAGTACAGCACATACTAAAACAGCTTAGCATGAATTCCAGGGAGCAGAGTGCTATATAGTAGATGCCACTGCTGTGTGAGAAAGTTGTTTTGAATAAATGTTATAAGAATTTCCGCTCATATTACACAGCATTCATGTGTCAGCCTGACTGATGGCTCCCAGGGGTGACCGAGCCATTTGGCCCACTTTCTCAGAATTTCCCAGTCCATCCATGCACTAATTTCCCACTCCATGCCAACCTCATTTCTCAATTTGTCCCCTGATATATTCTGCCATTTTTAGCTCTTCTGATCACCTGGGAGTGTGTATCTTCACAGTCCACAGTTCTCTGTGGCAGTTCATTTGTGGCTTCCTGTCTTGTTGTTGAGGATCATGATTTTTTTGCTGGTGGTCCTCAACCTCTTGTTTTCTGCTGCTGTCTCAAATGTAAGAAACCTGCAAGCTTATCATCAAAATGAGGGTAAAAAGTTTTGTACGTAAGTTATAGATCAAAGTGCAGCAAAGCCACTATTGGATCTAGAGTTGAAACAATAGGGGTTTCATTTATTCAATCAATTGACAGGAAAATAATCGACTACTATTTTGATCATCTATTGTTTCAGTCATTTTGCGAGCACTAACTCATTCCAGCTTTTCAAATGAAATTGTGATGTAAATTTTTTTCACATTTCGTAGACTAATCAATTAATCTAAACAAGTTATCGCCAATCTGTTAGTTGCAGCCCTAACTGGATCAATTGATTTATTTTCACTTAAAAAGACTAAGGTTTTATGACAATTAAGGGAAAATAAGATCCAACTAATTATTTTATTTTCCATCTCTTCTGTGTCTGCCAGATGAGACGGACACTCCTATTCTCTCGGATGCCAAGTGGACCCAGATCCTGGCCCCGCCAGCCCACCTGCTTTCTCTGAACCCCGCCCTGGCCCACGCAGACCTCAGCCCCCGGGAGAGTCCGCTGACCTTCAAGACTCTCCCTGACTCCTCTTCTAGCGCATCCCCGGGGGCAGATCCTAAAAGACATCCCGGTCCTGAACTTCCATCCTGGGTAGAGGAGAGGCCGGCAGACGTCCATAGCCCACCACTCCCCCAGCCCAACATCGGCAAACTGGTGGGAACCGACGACCTCTCGCCGCCCCCTGTGACGGCATGTAGTGCTGTGGAGAATGGTTGCCATGCAAGCCCACAAAATGATGGGCTTAGCAAAGAGATAAGTTCTCCTCCAGACAACCAGCCTGGTGCTTCTGACCAGGCGGTTAAACCTCATCAGGAGGAGAGTGCTGCCTCAGCACGAGGAGGAGCCTCCACTGTCAGTCACACTCACTTCACCTTTGAGCTCGGATTAGGAGAGGAAGAAGATCCATCTGAGAAGATTCATAAAAATGTGGAACCAGCAACACAAATTGGGGAAGGTGTCAAAGAGGAGGCTGGTACGGCTGTTTTACAGGACTATGGCCAAGAGAGACAAACTGCAAATTCTGACAAGGAGCAGGGAGACAGTGTCCTGAATGGGGGGAGAGATATTCATGCTGGTTGTGAGGCAGAGGAGAATGGTATATCTCCTCCTGACAGAGTGGACAAGGAGAGGAGATGTAGTCCAGAGGGACAGGTAGACCAACTCCTCAGAATAACAAGCCTTCCTAATGGTTTGGAGCAGGAGAGGAGTCATTCCAAGTTGAAAGACACAGAAGAGAGAGAGGAGGAAGAGGAGGAGGGTTTTTCTCCATCTCCTGTCCCTTCCAAAGAGGACTCTGTGACTGAGGAGAAAGAAATGGAGGAGAGCAAGCTGGAGAGCGGCGAGGGAGGAGCAGTGGGGTCTGGTAGCATTCAACCAAAACTCAATAACAACCGGCTGCAGCCGGTCAGTGTTCCCTACGGAGGGGCACGACCGAAGCAGCCGGTCAGCCTCAAACTCCAGATTCCTCAGCCGCTGTCGGGCCAGGTCCAAAACCAGCTTGGCCCGTCCACTGTCAGCAAGAACAAGAACCTTGAGAACCAGTGTTGGAGAGGCACACTGTCTGAAGCAACACAAAGTGGGACAGATCAGACTGCAGTAGGGGTGAACGGAGATGGTGTTGTCCATTCTCCTTCCCTGATGCCTTCGGAGAGCCCAGACAATGACCTCCAGGCAGGCCAACAGGGCGCTCTGTGCAAGAAACCTGCCAGCTCGCTGGGCGAGGTTGCCCCTGTGTGGGTGCCTGACTCCCAGGCTCCCGTCTGTATGAAATGTGATGTCAAGTTCACCTTCACCAAGAGGAGGCACCACTGCAGGGCCTGCGGCAAGGTTAGAGCGCTAGAGCTGCTTTAAAGGGAAAATCCTATCTAAAAACACTGTAACCCACATAAAAATAGGGATAACTGCAATTTTTGGGCTACATTTGTTGTCTGGTTTTTATTTTATTTTTCTAATTATAGGTAGCCAATTATAACAATGATAAATAACCAAAAGCAGACAATGTGCTGTCACTGAAATATTTCCAGTAGCTACTTTTATAATAATTTTTTTTGTACAGCAGAGGCAATCTAAAGAGCCTTACATGAGGCAAAGAAATACATCAGAATAACATTTAAAAGACAGTAAAATAGTTTTTAAAAATCTGTCTAAAACATCAAAAGAAAAGGATAGTTTTTGGGGACAGCCTACAGACTAATAGACCACAATATTTATTTTATTTACAATAAGATCAATGACTTAAAAAACTGTGGCTGAAAAATGTGTTTGCTGTTAGCACTATTGCTGTCTAGACCTGCTACCTCTGTTGTGGGGCCAGTGATGTGATGCCTACTGATGTTAGCCTGTCAGGACAAGTTGAGGGAATAATGGGTAAACCAAGAACTTGCATTACGACATTTTAGCAGAAAAGAACCCTCTTAATGCTCCTAATATCACGCAGTGGTAACCTACTACAGTTAGTGAGTATGTTGGATGATGCTGTTGCTGCACATTTACATTTCTCCACAATATATTTAATTAAGGATTCAGCTGATGCCTTCATGCTGGGTCTCTTAGGAGTGAGTAACCTTTTACTGTATAGACTCTTATCTGCAATCATCAATGTTATGGGTGAGTGGTGCAGTGAAGGTCCACAACATGGCCAGATAAGATACACTACTGGTAACAAAACAAGATAAATATGCACTGAAGGAAAGGCAAAATGTATGAGGACAAGAATGAAAAACAATTATGATAATGAAATACAACAGTAACTGCAAATTTTATAGAACAATAGTTCATCAGTGACTTATAGAAGCTTTGTTGGACTCTCTGGAGTAAGGGGGTAAATTAAGTGCAGTGCTTTGATAGATGAGTTCCTTTTTAGGCTTTTCTTTGCAGATAAACTCAGTGGCTGTGCAGGTAGCTTTCTACCATCATGACCGCCCACACATGCAGCGGGACGTCCGCACATTGCTTCAAAGTGAAGATGCGGCTGCTGACACTGCACTGTAAAATCGCCGGAGTGCTACTTAATTTCCCATGGTGGTAAACAAGCGCACGCTCTGCCACTTGAGCAGGGAGGAGCTGGCACTGCAGTAATACTGACACCAGCAGTGGGGCCGCAAAAACAATAGACGCAGCGGGATCCTCAGAGCATCCACCACCAGAGTGGTAGATCCACAAACCAGCTTATGTTGCTGTGAGGCTCTGAAATTAAAAGGATCCTCCACCCTTAGTCTAATCATTTACTAAATTCATGTTGCTGGATAATGATGTATAATGAGGTGCTAATCCATTGAAAGTGAAGTGCCCTGTACACAGCTGCAGCTCGTTGAAGCACTGGCTAAGTACAGGAAATCAATATCCATGAAATGGTACATTTGCTGCACACTTAATCATCGCGTCTTTTCACTTATTTTCCTTTTTAAATAACTACTGTAAATTTCAAATAATTTGGAGAAAATGTCACACGGCTTTGTCCGGTGTGCTCAACTTTTGTACACATGTGGCACAAATGACATGTTTCTGTGTGTCTGCCTGTTATTTCTAAGGTGTTCTGCGCGACATGCTGCAGTCTGAAGTGCAGGCTCACATACATGGACAAGAAGGAGGCCCGCGTCTGTGTCACGTGTCATTCTGCTCTGACAAGTGGTGAGTATTAATGCAACAAGAAAGTTAGTTCTTTCCAGGTTATGTGCACTTAAACACAACTGAGGATGCTGCTCCATTTAAAAAGGTTATAATTGTTGAAAGCTGAAAGGAGGAGAAAGCTATGGTAGATTAATACAAAAAACGTTTAGGATAATGATCCACAAAGAAATACTGGTATTTTATTGGTCCCTTAGTTAAAAACAATACTGAAAGTGTCGGCCTCTAGATTTATTTAAGCTGTGGTAAAGCTTATCCTACAGTGCGTGTGGTTGTTCAGCACCAAAACATACAACTGATGTTGACAGGAATTAGTTATTTTTTGTTGCAGCAGAATGATTTTTGGTATTCCATACATGAAGAGTGTTATATGTAGTATGGTAATGTAGTACATGAAGTACGGCTACTGTATAAATATACCTTTTTAATGGCTGACAGTTTGACATTTCATACCAGGAAAAGCACAGCTGCAATTAATAATTGTAATTACAACTGCATTTGTTTTACAACAATGGTTTACTAGGCTACGTTCTGGAACAGAGTCCTCTTTAATGAAATTTGTAACACCTGTGAATGTCAGACTATGACGAGCCAAAATGTCAAAAAAATTCCATTCATTTTAAAAGATAAAACTGTGTATGTTAATACTATTAACAATGCCCAGGCTCTAAAAAGCACATGAAAATGTCTGTCTATCCACCTATCTTGATTGCGTGATGCTTAAACTGTCAATACATTTCTGTGTGTACAACTGTTATTTTTGATATTAATATATTTCTACCCATCTTAGACATCCAGCACCTGCTTACATGTAGAATTTGATGTGTTGCTTATAAGACCGACTTTCCAATCTGTATAGTTTTAAGACTCTACACACACACACACACACACACACACACACACACACACACACACACACACACACACACACACACTTAACTTTTAGTAATGATATTTTTCTGTCTGCCAGCTCAATCATGGGAGACACCGGCCACAGGAAGCAACCAGAGTCCGAACCCTAACAACCCAGCAGAGTACTGCTCCACCATCCCCCCTCTCCAACAGGCTCAGGCCTCTGGGGTACTCAGCTCCCCTCCTCCCACCGTCATGGTCCCTGTGGGAGTCCTGAAACAGCCTGGCAACGAGGGTAAGACCTTTACTAAGCATGAAAATACTCTTAGCACTTTATATTTCACCTTAACAGTGACAATCTGTCCCCACTTCTTTTAAGTAGTAACTGCTTTTTTTGCTATTTGTGGGAATAATTTGCAGTTTTCATACATTGTGCATTGCTTGTGCACTGTGCATGTGCTGGTATGAGTGTGGCTGTTCAATGGAGATATTCAGGTAAAATGTAATTTAGTATCTCTCTCATTTAGGGTCCCTGTCACGTGAGCAGAGGAGGGTATGGTTTGCTGATGGGGTCCTACCTAACGGAGACACAGCAGAGTCCCCCAAACCTCCAACTCCCAGCCCAGCTCCCTCCCAGTCACTGGCCATCTCCTCGTGTTCAAACAAATCCTCCACTTCTGAGTCCTCAGAGGTAGGCTTGGCACGAAAAACATTCACCCACAGCTAATGCTATTAGGATAGCGTGTATGGTCATATTAGCTGAAGGAAGCCACAAAGGACTCTTTCTGTGGGATTCTTGGTGATTTACTTGCTGGCTCAAGGACTGTAATAAATGGGCAGTAAACAGAGTTCAAAAGAAACATTCCTTGTGTGCATAATCAGAATCAGAAATCCCAGCAGACTGAAATGCTGATAGCTGCAAGATACTATACTTTATTCACTGTAAGCCAACATAAGTGACCACTACTTTAAATTTTTGCCTCACAGCATTAAACAGAACAGCAAGCTGCGTTTGGTGTTTCTGTGTTTGTGCCCCACGCTCATTGAACTTGAATGCCAACTGTCAGGATGATTCATGGCCTGTTGAACAGAGTGATTGTTGAAGCTTTTAAATGGCTCCGTCTGAGATGGCCTGCTGATGCTATGCAGGCACAACTTGAGTATAAATTCAGACTTTCAGATTGTGAAAGTCGTACTGACCATACTGGCATGAATTTAACCAAAGATTTTGCTCACGGAAAGTCGACTGCTGTTGTTTACCAGTTGCAGTAGATGAGCCATTGATATACACAGGCTCTTATTGTGCTTGTCTAGACGTTTTCATGGTGTAGCACCGTATAATGTATAATATGAAGGCAAAAGTGACAGAACATTCAGTTTGGACCATTAGTAATGCTAAAAGGGCACTGGTTCACTGGTCAGAGCGAGTTCTACTCAGCCTGTGAACACAGTTGTATGATGTCAAATGTGGCTCCGGAGGAGCTTCTATCAAAACTGAGAAAAAAAATCATTTTGGTCTTGGAGACGACACATTTCTAATAGAGAGCTTGCATTACAAACTGGTTGCATGAAGTCTGAAAGCAGCTTACAAGACATTGATGGTCAAGGTAAAGTTTGTATCCACTGCTTACAGAGTTTCACTTTTAGAGTCTCCACTAACTCCTCTAGCTGCTAAATGCTGCACTGTGTTCACCAGTGTTTACCAAAGCAATGTTCAATAACAAACAATGAGAGATGCTTTATAACTCAGATTTCCCTGCAGCAGTTGGATAATAATTCTCTGTGGGTTTGTCACTATGAGCAACCCCTCTTACATCACACATCATTTTTCCTATTGTGAATATACAAATATTGTAATTTTAAGGAAAAGTAATAATACATTTCTGGAGTGTCCCTTTAAGTACATCAGTTCAACCTGACAGTGTAGCAGTGCTTTCCAATGTAAATGTAAATAACATAAATAACTGGCAGCAGTGTTTGCCTAACTAAACTGGGTTAATAAAGAAGAGACACTGATAGCTCTGGTTTTCTCATTATTTATCCTAAAAATTTAAATTTGTACATTATTTTGAAAAAATAGATGAAACAGTGGATGGTACCTGTTCCATATAGTAACCAGGGGTGCACTTTTGACTGTGATTATAGGTGCTGATGGCAGATTTGGCTGAACCTTGTACTTATTACACCTGTCGTACCCATAATCACAGCCACAAACATGCTTTTGGAATCTGTTGCTGTACTATTACATCTCACTATGTGTTATAACCTGCAGTACATATAACCCCTGCACCCCCACCCCTCCTCTCCACCCTCAGGCAGCCCATACCCCCGTTGCCCCGGTGGGCAGCCCCGTGGGCAGCTCCCTCAGCCTGATTCCGGAGGACGGGCTCCCTCCCATCCTCATCTCCACCGGAGTCAAAGGAGGTACGGGAGGCCACATCACAGGTGCTTGCCCTCATCCTCACCATTCTGCTGCCTCTTCATTGCTCCGTCAGCTGCTGTGTTTGTGCTTGTTCTCATGTGCTTTATATCACGGCTCATGTTATGATCACTCATTGCCAACAAGAGGAAGGGGGGGGGGGGGGGTGGGGGGGGGGGTTGTACATGGTTATGCTGTGATGATGTTTTGAATCATTTAGGGGGTCTCTAGCTGTTGTTAACTTGGACTGGTCATCATTTCCCTCTCCTACCTCACTTATAATTGCTTCTCCATCTTCAACCCCCCCCGCCCCCGTTCTCACTCTGACATCTCCACACTTTCTCATCCTCTGTTCTTTCTGTCTATTTGTCTAACTTGACCTCAACTCCTCCCTTCCTTCACCCTTGTCTCCTTCTTTCACCCCACCCTAACCCACCTGTAGACTACGCAGTGGAGGAGAGGCCTTCGGAGATCGTCCTAATGCAGCAGCTGGAGGAGGGAGGCCCAGACCCCCTGGTCTTTGTGCTCAACGCTAACCTGCTCGCCATGGTCAAGCTTGTGAATTGTGAGTTACACAGCTGGTGTCTTTCTACTGTTTAAAGCACTGATATAGGGCATTGAGGATGCATAAAAAGCCCATGATGGTCTAAGTGAAATATAAAAATATGTATATGTCTGCTATACATTTTATTTTTATTATGCCTGATTTAGCTTTTTTTCTTTTTCTTTTTTTCTCACTGAGCAGCGATACCCAAATATACCCAAACCCAAAAAGGTTGTATCAGTGATGTATTTAAAAACCTATTTTGCTGTCGAAGCCTTAAGTCTCTTAATTAATGACCATTGTGGGTGGGAAGGACGCTCTTTCACTGCTTCTCACCAACAAATTTTCAGTTGGATTTATCTTTTATTACACTATTCTGCTGCCTACAGTCTTCAACAATGTAAAACCACAGAGTGACAAGACATTGAGTTGGGGCTCACATTAATTCCTGTTTGCTCACATCCTTTATCTAAAGCGTTTTGCTGTAGATATTATTTGAAAATTGAAATTAGAGACAGCCGGTCTTCGTATTGCTATAGGTGTATAAGATACCAGCACTGTGAGGGGAAAAAATCACTTTCAAAGACTGATTTCTAATTAGATTAATTTAGTAATTTGTATTTTATTAAAGTAATTTTTGTAAAGATGATATTTGAGTGGTGAATTTACAGTGGAACAAGACATTTAATGCATGTAATCTCTCTTTGCCTGTATTTAATCTTGTGCTGCTGTCACAACATAACAGCATTCAATTCAGACTTCTGCTAAGGCGGAAGTGTCATCAAAATGTGACTAGGTTCATGACTCGGGGCTTATGAAATTTAAATTTTTGTTTTAGTTTAGTTTGTTTGACAGGTCACACTATCTAGAAAAAGTCAAAATTAACACAGTAAAGTCCAAGGTTTATTTCCATTGTAGTCCTTGATGTAGAGACAGCATTGATGCAGGAGTCCAGGTGTCTAAGCAGCATCATACTACCTTCAAATCCATATGAGAAATAGACGTATCATCACCAAGAGAATCACTCCAGATCTCTGCTGTCTCAACCCACAGATGTAAACCGGAAGTGCTGGTATGTGACGACTAAAGGCATGCATGCCGTCGGCCAGGCAGAGGTGGTCATTCTGCTCCAGTGTCTCCCTGATGAGAAGACCATCCCTAAAGACATCTTCACCCACTTCGTGCAGCTCTACCAGGAGGCCCTCAGTGGTAAGAACCACTCCACCAGGAGGCTCACTGTGAAACTAGTCCAACTGCACCATGGGCCCCTCTTGGGGGAGACAGCAGCTCATTACTAGTTGTGCCTGGAGGTCCACAGGTGAGTCCACCTGTCTCAGTCAGATGCTGTCCAGTTAAAAATTAGTTAACCCGAATGTAACGCAAGGGGAAAATGTTCCAGCTCTACTTTTTGTCCATTAGGGATGACATGTACACCATCTCGTCCTCTATTTAGAAATCAGGTTACTGTCTGCCGCTGCTGAATTGTATCTCGGCCTTTTTTTATGAAACATGGTCCAAATATTAGTGTCCCGCTGTCAGTGCGCCTCCCTCCAGGCGTGACACCTCCCCACCGCTTGCCTTGCGCTTTTAACTCCGTATGCTGCAGAACAAATAAGGCTAATATCGGGTGACTTTGATGGCTAGCTCCCCTCTGGCTGTTTCCTTTTTCATATTCACACTGGAGCAGTTTCAGGCTGGTGGAAAGGAGCCATATTGTGCGTGTCGTTCCTGATTAAGTCGCTGTCAGTCAGGGCTCGAGAAGAAGTGCTGGCTTTAGCAAGTCTCAGCCACTGAGCTTTGTCTTGTCATTACGCTCATTGTGTTACGTGCCATCTAAAGCCAGCGATCCCTCCCATGGATAATTAGTAACATGAAACCTTTCTGGGTAATATGATGTTGCAGGGTGAGCAGGCAAGTTTTCATTCACTGTTGTAGAACTTAATACAGACCAAGCAAGGCTCCCTATCCACACAGTTATCCAGTAAAATACACTGAGAGCCATTGCTTTTCATATCTATCTCCTGTTTCAGAGGATGAGAACCTCTGTTTTTCTCTATTGTTTTCCTCCTTTGCTTCTCATTTGTGTTCATGTTCAGCCTTGGTGTTTTCTTTCATTTCAACCTCTCATTTTTAAATCCGGTCTCCTTCATCTCATTCCCTACTTTTTCCACTTTGTGCCGCCAAACACATATTACATTACTTATTCTCCCCACCTTCTGCCCCGCTCCCCACTGTGCCTTCCCTCTCCTGTTTCAACAAACCCTTTTCCTCCTCCTCATATCTCTTGTATCTTTAACCTCTCTCTCCTCTCCTTCCTCATCTCCCAAAGGCAACGTGTTGAGCCACCTGAGTCACTCCTTCTTCACGCAGAGCTTCCTGGGCAGTAAGGAGCATGGAGGCTTCCTCTACATCAGCCCCTCCTTTCAGTCACTGCAGGACCTGCTGCTACCAAACCCGCCTTACCTCTTTGGCATCCTGATACAGAAGTGGGAGACGCCCTGGGCCAAGGTCTTCCCCATCCGCCTCATGCTGCGGCTGGGCGCGGAGTATCGATGTGAGTTTGGACTACTGGGATTCACACTACAAACAGTGCACACATCAACTGGAGCTTTCAATCATATCAAATGCTCTTTATCAGCAGATAGAGTTTCAGTCTTATTCGTTATTTTCTGAACATGGCCCAGCAGGATTGTAGGCAGTTTGTTTTGGTTGTCTTTGTAGTTTTGTCCATGATCAACCTCGTCTCTGCGGGCCGGGTAAGGTTTCACAATTCATAAGAGATTCACAATTGATGGCAAAACTTTTTCTAGATACCATATTTTAGTGAATATAAACATGTTTGATTTTCTGCAAACATTTTTTGATCAACTTTTAATTGAACATTTAACATTTAAACAACTTACAAAGCCACTAAAGCTTAACATATAGGAGACACAGGTGGATAAATATGGCAAAGAGTAAAAGAAAAAATGAAGGTATTTCTTTCCAAGATGGAAAGAATCTGGGGTCTGATGGAGAGCAAGTGAGGAGGCTTCCAACGAGTAAAAACCGTCTTCTTAGCAGCAGTTTTTAACAAGCTTCTCATTGTCAACACGTTAAATCTGGGCCAGTTTTCAGCATATGAAAGTTATTGATACTTGGTGCTATGGACACATTTGGGTTAGTACTAAGAAAGTAAGAGATTCAATACTTGGCTGTATCTCTGCAACAGTCCTGAGGAAAAGTAGTTGCTCCTCTGTTAAGGTCCAGTCACATTCTCCTCACACACAGCTCCAAAAAAGGACGTGGTTTCATGTTTCTGATGTGGGTAATGCATAAATATTGATCCAAATTATCCTGAAGTGTAATCAGTCTGAGAGCAGCGCTGCAGTTTGTAGTGCGGTGTAATGTTGCACTAAATATGATTATAAAATATGCTAAATGAATAACACAGTTTCTAGTGGCTGACTGAGCACATCCGCCTGGTCAAAGTTGAACAAAACTTTGAACTGCAATGTTTGTTGGAGCAGGAGATACATACTTGTGGGCTTCAACTGAAGTGAATGGGAAACGGTGTGAATATTTTCAGGAAGTGTAATGTAACCTGACCTTTACCTGGACTGATATTTAATACATATGAGGTTAAGGTTACTTAAAAGGGAAAAAAAAAGGACAGAGACACAATGTTCCTGTGTCAAATTTTCAGCTTCACTATAAAGTCATCATCAGGAGCAGTTTGGTGAGAGGGAACAACAGTAGAAAGGTACTAGCTGTGCCAGCTGATTGCATGAATTACCTGTGTGGCAAAATGGAGCCCCACATTCAAGGTCATTAAGGAACCTGTTCACTGAAATATTTGATCAGTGCAGAAATCCGACACAAAGACGACACATTTCTGTTAAATGTTAAAACCCAAACATCACAAAGTTAAATTTAGTGAAATGCAGAGCAATGAGCGCTGAGTGTCCTCTAATGGTTTGATGGTTTCTTATGGTAAAACATGAAGAGGTTTATCTAGAGAGCTTACTATGCGAGTTGTCAGAAGAAGCCTGTAAACCTCATACCAGCCTGCATTTGTACATTCCTCACAACTTCTCACACGAACACAGACGTCTTGTGCGGGGTTTTTATCAGAGAGGTTCCCCTCCACCAAATCCCCGTCTCTCACAGCCAGACCTGCCAGCACGGAGCGCCGCCTGGCTCCGCTAAGCCTCTTGCCTGCTTCCAGTGAGCATGGATAGAATACATTAACAAAGCCACATACAGCTGAAGCTCTTAAACACCTAATGTTAGCATTACCATGAAATTAATCCTCCGCACAAACAGTGCAGTTCTCTACGCTTTCACCTCCTGCGTTAAGCAGTGACCAGCAGAAGGTCGGGAGGCCCGTGAGCACACGGATGCCCGCTGAACCGCAGTTTCGGGGCCGAGATTGGTTTTTTATTGCTAATGAGAGTTTGTGGCGAGATCTTATATCCAGCTGTTTGCTGAGATAAGGCTAAAAATAGTCATCTAAGGAGCTTTGGTTGCTGGAGAAAAAAGCAGCCTTATTTTTCACTTGTGGATTAGGAGCGTTCCTCCTAACTGCAGGCACAGTTCACTGTATTTGATGTTGGTGTGTGGTGTCTCTTGTTCAGTTCATTTGCATATATGAATGATGAAGATGGGAAAACTTAGAAAACACAAATTGTGCAGTTAATGAAATGTTACAAATCCTGGAAACATCTCATCCACAGAACAAAAAAGACCCAAACTAAGACGGATATAATGAGTTAATTAAAACACACAAGGAATACCGTTATAACAACAGACTAAGAATTAAAACTAAATAAAAATATCATTTTCTGCGACCACATTGCTGTTACTTATTATTGTCGACGCTGAACCCAAAATTGGCTTCATTATGCCAATTAGTATTTGATACGTTTCCATGACAACTGAATAAGACAGTTGATGAACATAACTGGCCCTGACATTAAAAATATGATCACGGGGAACAAAGAAAACATGTTAGTGACGATTTATCAATAACTAAACATTTTTGTTTTGCAGTTTATCCGTGTCCGCTGTTCAGTGTTCGCTTCAGAAAACCACTCTTTGGAGAGACCGGTCACACGATCATGAACCTGCTCGCAGTAAGTGCTTTGTTCTCTCGTGTGCTCTGTTATTATTTATTTTCACGGTTGAAGAACTCTGCCGTGTTGATGAAGAATAAGATATGATAACACAAGTCTGAAGGAAGATGATTTTGTCAAGTAAGGTTGTGACTTATCGGGCAACTTGATTTTCTTTTTCCTTTTCGTATTGTTAGTTATTTTGTAAGAATTTGTTCATTTTACCAATCCATAACCCCGGTTTGTCCATGCCTGTTGTAGGACTTCCGTAACTACCAGTACACGCTGCCGGTGGTGAAAGGGCTGGTTGTTGACATGGAGGTGAGGAAGACGAGCATCAAGATCCCCAGTAATCGTTACAATGAGGTGAGTGTCAACCACACACAACATCACATACCGGTTAAAACTAAGGTCACTTACACACCTGTAGTTTGATCCAGTTCATCCAGACTGAGGGAAAAACGTTTTAGTTCGTCTGGTCTGGTTCGTAATCTCGCTGTATTGTTTTTTTTTCTACAAATAAACCAAGAGCTACTAACATGAAGCTTCACAGACTCACAGTTACTCAATCGTTGGACAGTTTTGGTGACTGTGAAAGTCCTGTTGTTGGTCTGCTTTGCTTTCACACCACAAACAAAACTCACCAGTCTAGATGAACAGAACCAAATGGGCAAATGCACCAGAATTTATTTGAACTGCAGCAAATTAGTTTGGTGTCGCACCCTAAAACTGAAGCATGAAAGTGGATTGTAGACGCACAGAAAGCAGAGCTGTATCTCATATGTTGCACATCTGAACATGTTTTCCAGGATTATATATACTTTTTGAAGACGCTAACACAGTAAAACCCTCCACCAGACTAATGACATCAATGGAGGAGGTTTTCTAAAAGCTCCTTGAACATCAACACACACACACACACACACACACACACACACACACACACACACATGTTCACTGTGTGTAGGTGATATGTGACAAACTCTCTGGGGCCCCTGCAGCTGAACATTCAGCGTAGGCTGCCGACTTGTTATAATGCTGCTGCCTCGAAGGGTGTGAATGAATGTCCAACCAGAAGAAGTGATACATACGAAGCACCATTTGGCTGAGAAAATGAGCCATTGGTGGAGAGAGTGGTGCCGGTTGTAGCGTTTGGCTGCCGATGCAGTAACAGATGGGAACCCAGTAATGTGAAGTGGGGATCGTTTTTCAACAGCTTGCAGGCGAGCCTTTAGCGCAGCAAGTGGTTAAAGCCCTCCAGATTTTCAGTTTTATTTCTGATTTGCAAAGGACGGCTTCAAAGAGATGCAGAGGCAGGGGATTTAGCAGAATTAATATGTGGAATCTTTCAACTATTGATATCCACCCGTGTCAGTGTCTTTCTCCGCAATCTGTCATCTCAGCACCATCCCATTTAACTCAAGGACTTCACCCACAAGCCCACTGCAATTAGGCTTAACCAGGCAGCCTCTCTTAAGCCCATTTTCCTCAGCACACACCCAAAGGGCAGCTTAATTAGACATGGATATCATATGTTCTTGCAGCTGATGAAGGCCATGAACAAGTCCAACGAACACGTGCTGGCCATGGGGGCATGTTTCAACGACCGGGCCGACTCCCACCTGGTGTGTGTCCAGAACGATGACGGGAACTATCAGACGCAGGCCATCAGCATCCATCACCAGCCGCGCAAAGGTGCTGACACAGACACAGACTCATCACATTTAAGACCCCTCCACTCTGTCTGGTTGTTTGCTGGAAAATTGCTGGCTGTTGTTATTTCTCTTGTATGAAAATAATTTGCTCTCAGTGGTTGACTTGTGAAGTTGAACTGAAGTTGTGATTATTTTCCCTTTTTCTGTTTGTGTGTGTGTGTGTGTTTTTTTCCCAGTTACTGGAGCCTGCTTCTTTGTGTTCAGTGGTGCTTTGAAAGCCTCGTCGGGCTTCTTAGCCAAGACCAGCATCGTGGAAGGTGAGATGTGACAACAAACGACATGTTGGCTGTAAAAATTCTGAAATATCAGTTGAGTCTATACAGCAAACCATGAGAAAGGGTGTTTCAGGGTAAGATTTTGTTTGAAATTGTAAAGTGTCTTGATTTTTCCAGGTATTTATCACACTGGAATACTAAAGTGTGTGTACATTACATAAACACTACCTTTATATCACAATTTAAAATGACATATCCTGTGAAAGAGGATTGCACCTGTATTTCCCAATGTGACTAATTAAATATTTGTTGAAATGATTCTTAGTTTATTATAAATGAATCTGCTGTTTTTATTGTTTGATAAAAATGTCCTGCAATTGTTCTGAAAAATGTCCAGTACAGTTTCACGGAGCCCAAGGTGAAGTTTTCAAATTGCTGTTTTGTAGCAATGTGAAAACCCAAAGATATTCAACTAGAAACTGAAAGACAGAAAATGATCTGGAAAATGCCTGGTATTTATACTTGATAAACGGCTGAAGGATTTAGTATTGTACTTCCATAAAGTTGAGGGACTCACTATAGACTAGTCACTTGAATACTCTTTTTAAAATCAGTGCAGCAGAGGCTGAATTGCCTCGTCGTTTTTGTCCCCGGTGTAGTTAAAGCTCCAAACTCCTGGATCCTACATTTCCCATAATGTACAGTATTTTTTGTTAGACCTCTGCTTCCTGTTGAATTTCTACATTTCTCCAGCATTAGCTCCAACTGATGTTACACTGCTGGCATCACCGTACTCCACATGACAAGTTTACCTTTAAGTGATTAATTGCTCATCAACTTATTCATTAGTAGACAATTTGTCTGAACACTACTCATGATTGATCTTCTTCTCCCGCCCTTAGATGGTGTGATGATCCAGATCACAGCTGAGACCATGGACTCTCTACGACAAGCCCTGAGGGACATGAAGGACTTCACCATCACGTGCGGTAAAGCCGACCAGGAGGAGAACCAGGAGCTCATCCACATCCAGTGGACGGAGGACGACCACAACTTCAACAAGGGGTGAGGAAGGGGAAGGGAAGAGACCTTGTGAACAGACGAGGAGAGGGATCGGGAGAGACATGGGAGAGATGCATTTACATCACGGACAATTGAACTGATAGCTTCCCAACCACTACATTTACTACTTAGCTATAAAAACTCATCATGCGTGCTCGTGGAATCCCTCTGGAGGAAACTCTCCGCAGCAGCCGGGTGGAATGATGTAGTTTGACGCGGCTCTGACTGAGATACAGACCAGCGCAATCAATTTTACAGCAGCCTGATAAAATCTCCAAATTTAAATGTGACTCTTCACCATTAAATATAATTGAGCTCTTTCACCAGATACTCTATCACTTCATTAGCAGAACGCTCTCTGCCCAGTAGCTGTTTTAACCCTTATTTCACCGCATAAGTCAACTTAGTCTGCTGTCGTCATATCGTGGTAATTCAAGTATTAATTTCCTACATTATTTATCTCGACATTATACTGTACATCCTTTGTTTGTTTGACCTTCATTCTCAGGCCTCTTGCACTTTATTTTTTGCTCTAAATAGAAAGATGAGAATAAAAGTGTCCACTAGAATTTAAAATTGTCTTTAGCTCACGAAAACACAAAAGACAGTACAAGCACACGCAGCATGTGTAATGACTACTGTAACAAAACACAGTAGTCATCAAGTGTGATGATGATTACTTATGGAATTAATGCTCTTTTTGGTTGTAAGAAGCCGGATCCATTGCTTGCTCTCATATTTTGTCTGCTTGGTAAAACATGCCTTTGTCGGAGACATTATGTTTTCAGGTTGTCCATCCGTCCATCAGCCCGTCCCATTCTTGTGAACATGATATCGCAGTAATGTCGTGAGGGAATTTCTTCGTATTTGGCAGAAACATTCCCTTCCAAGTGTGAACTGATTACATTTTGGTGGTCAAAGGTCAAAGGTCACGGTAACCTCACAACATATCTCGGGAGCTTCTCAGGGGATTCCCTTCAAATTTTGCACAAACATTTACTTGGACTCAAGGATGAATACAACTGCAAGGCTGTAATTACAGTTTTAACAACTAAACACATCTGGCCCAGAGACAGCAGTGGAAGCAAAAAGTAAAAGGGTGGCACTGGAACATTTGTGTGTCCTTTCGCTGTAAAAGAATAGACTTAAAATGAAGAAA
The DNA here is from genome assembly GCF_002814215.2 of Seriola lalandi dorsalis. Classification (NCBI taxonomy): domain Eukaryota; kingdom Metazoa; phylum Chordata; class Actinopteri; order Carangiformes; family Carangidae; genus Seriola; species Seriola lalandi. The sequence goes on along the minus strand of NW_019524994.1, from coordinate 457,464 downwards.
AATAAAACAAGTTGCCTGAATACAAGCTCAGCCAGAGGCTTTGATGTTGGCCACTGAGCAGCTCCAACTGAGCAGCTGGCAGGTCACTGCCTTGCTCAAGGGCATATTAATTGACCATGTCTCACCACCTCCTCCTTCTCTTCTGCCCTACATTTATGCTCTATTGGTAAATTTAGTTTAATCCAACACTGTGATGTTGTGTGTTTGATTATCCAGTGTGATCAGTCCGATCGACGGAAAGTCTATGGAGTCCATCACCAGCGTCAAGATCTTCCACGGCTCCGAGTTCAAAGCCAACGGCAAAGTCATCCGCTGGACAGAGGTACGACTCATACTGGTCCTTTTAATGAGCACCAGTAAGAAAAACCAGGATCTTACTGGGCAAGATGTCAGCGTCTCTTTTAATGGAGTCTATATTAAATTCTAACACGAGACACTGATGGCACCATAAAGGAGTCAGTTCTGTATTAATGTTTGATTCACCAACAACCTGGATCCTCTGTGAAAAAATTTTATAGAAGGAAATTTAGGTTCAGGAAGTGTTTAGTTTTCTGTGAACAAGTAACATGATGTAGTGTAAATCTGCCCAGTGTAGCTTTAACTGTAAAAAGGATAACCAGGATAACTTTAAACTTAAACTGTTTATCCAGAAGAAAGAGGAACATCTTTTTTTTTTGGCTCAGCCCTTTCTCACCTCACTTGACTCTTTGAGGAGACCTCTTGTTTTTTTCTTCTGCTCCCTCATCCTTATCAAATCTTTAAAATAAACTACACCTGCAGAAATCTTTCTCAAGGCCGCGTTTCTGTGATTTCCTCAGGTCTTCTTCCTCCAGAGTGAAGACCAACCCAACGGTCTGAGCGACCCGGCTGACCACAGCCGGCTGACGGAGAACGTGGCGAGAGCGTTCTGCATGGCGCTGTGTCCGCACCTGAAGCTGCTGAAGGAGGACGGCATGGCCAAACTGGGACTGAGGGTCACGCTGGACTCTGACCAGGTGCGATGATGGAAGTTTAGACGTTCTAAAAGAACAATGGTGCACACAGAGGAGATGACTGGGTGGTTCCTACATGTAATTTTTAAATGTGTTGTATGACATAAAGGTGATGCAGTGTCTTTTTAATGTTTTGGGGCAGTAGACACTGAAGGTGTTTCTGTGAAGCCACTGATCAATAGAAACTGCACATGAAACTTGTCCCGGTTTCAGCCTCACAGTTCCCGGACTGTTTCGTGGCTGTCAGTTGTGTAGATAGCATTTGTCGTCCATTTTGACTTTGTATTAATTAACTCATGTAAAGAATTCAGTTAAGGCTGCAAATAATGATTGTTTTTATTATCAATTAATTTCTTTAATATCTTGATAAATTGTCTGGTCTGTAAAATATCAGACCTGCCTGTTACAATTTCCCTAAAACCCAAATGGATGTTTTCAAATAGCTTGTTTTTTTTTTCCACTCAACAGTCTAAAACACCAAAGCATCAATTTCATATCACATAACACAAAGAAAAACAGCCACTGCTCACAGCTGAGCAGCTGGAACTTGAGAATATTTATTTTAGCTAGAAAGTCACTGAAGCGATTAATCGACGAATCAGTGCAGCTCTAATCTACAGCCTGAAGCTCCTCCCAAATAATAAAAAAAGATACCTCTGAATGGAAACGGCTTCCCACAGAACAATAAACCAACATTATAGAATTACCGACAATATGAATCTCAATTATCTCCCTGAATTTACTCATATCACTTTTTTTCTCGCCACCATGATCCATTGAATGCAGGATATTATATCATCACGCTGACGGCCGTGACTCTGTAAACACATTTAACACAATGTAAAAACGTAACACTTACGCCACAGGTGCTCCACATGAAGTAGGTGATCTGATTAAAGTTTGAAGAAACTTTCTGCATAAATGTACATATTAATAAGGAACACTGATTTCCCATAAACTGCTGTAACTATAAACAGTTCAAACTGATACCACATATGTCGCACACAAACATACATGTTGTATCTTTGCTAATCAATGAGATAATTGTTTTAATTAGGAGGAAACATTATTCTTGTGAAGAACAATAAATGGTAGAAACTTCTTACTTCCATCACAGCGACCCCATATAGAGGAGATGATCTGATTAGATCTCAGTGTGCCTTGCTGCTTTCATTTGCATATTAATGAGATAAAACTTTTTCTTTCTTTTTTTTTTAACTTCTGTTAGCAGTCACAACAAGTTCTTTGTCATGGAGATCAGACCGGGGCCTCTTAATATAGACACTCAGTGGAGAGATGAAGGGAAACAAAGTACAACAAAGGTTCCTGGTTGGACTCAAACCAGGGATGTTGTGGTTCATGTTGCAGTTCATCTCTTCCCTGGCCTCCAGGGGTCCTGAGTTTAGAAAACTGATAAAATGCTTTTTTCTTCTCTTGTTCTGCATCACTCAGGCTGTTCCTGCAGTTACATGATAAATTCCTTTGCCCTGATATATTATATATATATATCATATTATTATATAAAAACAAAACAACATTATCAACCCTGAGGAAAAAGTGATGATTTACTGTAACTCTAAACGTGGTTAGAATTCTGTCTACTGTCTGTCTTCGTTGTCACAGGTGGGTTACCTGGCAGGAAGTAACGGTCAGCCGCTCCTGCCTCAGTACCTGAGCGACCTGGACAGCGCTCTGATCCCCGTCATCCACAGTGGGGCGTGTCAGCTGAGCGAGGGCCCCGTGGTGATGGAGCTGGTCTTCTACATCCTGGAGATCATCTCCTAGGAGCCGGACACATCCCGACAACCTGGAGCTCCCACCTCCAAACATCTTCTTTTTTTTCTCTTCTTTTTCTTCTTTAACCTTCTGTCATCATCTCACAGCCTGGTCCTCCATCCCTCCGTCATCTCCCTTCAACCGTTTGCACTTCAAAAGAGCCAGAAAACTGTGCCGTGCCAGGTGGGGTAGCATTCCTCAAAAGTCAAACCTATGCATCCAACCACCGTCGTTTGTGCTCTGGAGGTCGCCTGGGGCCCGAGGAAGCTCAGAGCAGGGTCATCTGTCACGTGGCATCTTTCACCTCACCTGTCAGGTGCTTCGATCACACTGGGTCGGTCCTTTTACCCACACTGCACTGATCTATTAGATTAGCCAGGAGCCTGTTGGCCATTATGTTAATGCCACAAACATCAGTCATGTGAGTTGATTGTCGTCCTTTAAGCCGCTTATTGGCAGAGACAGACCGTGATGAACTGTGAGATACTCTTAGCTCTGGGTTGTAATAATCAAGCGTTTGAGACCAGAGCTTTAACAAGTAGCCCTGCCATTGGTGATTTTAAATGAATTATTAAATTAACAAAACTGAAGCTGCAACTAACGATTATTTTCATCATCAGTCAATCTGTTTATTTTCTAGATTTACTTAAAAAAACATCAGAGAAATGTCCACAATTTTACTAGAGCTCAGTGGCATCATTAAATGTTTGTTTACTGTAAAAACACATCTGAGAACATGGAACATCAACTTTTGCTTGAAACTAACTTAAACGATGAATCAATTATCAAAATATTTGGCTATTTTAATCGACCTGTTATCGACTAAGCTCTAAATGAAACCATGGTGCGTGAATGCAAGTCATAACTTGATGCTGAATGGCAGGGAAACGTATTGATCTGTGTGATCAATAGAATATTCCTTTATTACTACAGAAACTGCTGGTTGTGATAAAATAATAATTACTTTTTTCAAAAGCTGCAGTTCCCCTGTCGCTGTGAGGTTACAAGGACGTTGGTTTTTGTTGAAAAAGCAACAAAGAGGCACCCAAATCTATTCATGGCATTATTATTATTTTGAAGGCAGTGTTACTTTACTGCATTTTGTACGAATGAAGTTGATAAACTAAACAGAAAACACCTAAATCAAATCAGTATTTGCTGTGACACGGCTGCATGTGTGGGTATTCGGACGCACCCACTGTCCGACTCCAGCGGTGGTGTTGCGTAGCACCACGGCCTCTTAAATCACCCGTCAGTCCAACGTCACTGTGGCAGCCAGCGGTCCTGAAGCACTGAACTCAAAGGCCTCTGTGTAGCACGGATGCTCTTTCAAGGGAGACTCATATCCACCGCTGAAAAGTTTGGAAGTTTTCTCTGAAGTCACGTTAACAAGGAAAACTTGAAATCATCGAACGAGGAGGGAGAAGGTTTCTCTGTGTGGTGATTACGTTTTGTTTTTTGTGTTTTGTTTTTTCTTTTTGCACCGTGGTGCTCAGTGCCTGCAGCAGCAACTCATCAAGGGAAAAAAAAAACAAAACATCTCTGCTTCATCTCTTAAGCTTTACTCATCAATCACCAGATGCTTTACTTCATGGACGAACCATTGACTTGTACATATTTTTGTAGGCAGAACAATTTCTCCTCCATTATATTATATAGCATCTGTAGCCTCCAGAGATCCCACTGACAGACAGTATTATTGAAGTGACCGTCACAGACTCCTGCTGTGAAATAAGATCACTTGTTACTCTGAAGTCAGAAAGATGCTCTTTTGTCCTTAGGTAGACAGCTGATCAAAAGGTTCCAATGCTTTATTGATAAACTCAAACAATCTGTAAATACAGCTGAAAAAGCAGAAGAGGGAAAACTTTTTAATCTCATCAATCAACTTCAGAATCATCAGCGCGCAGTGTTTCGTCCAGCAGTGGTTAGAAAAACCTCTCAAGTTATTTTGGCGTCTTTTTAATCATACAAAGAGAATAACTGTTGAAGATGTAAAGATATATATAAATATATATATAAACTGCAGAAGCAGTGCACTGGATTCTAAGCCATTTACAGGAGGGATAAAGCGAGCGTCGGGGTTGCTGCCACTGTGTTGTGGAAGACTAAAGTTTTTCCAATTGAAACGTTCAGTGTCTAAAGATCCAGGGTTCCTGCAAGATCGACTTGAAGCTGAATGTATTTCATCTCACATTTTCTACAACTGATCATCCTTCCAAAAACCTGAAATCATCACCATCCTGCTCCAGACTTTGCAGACCTGTGTAGGAAACCCTGTAGATCACCGATGTGTTGTCTTCAAAGGCCTCAACTGTTTGTGTATCTATAAACAGATCAGGCTGTTGGAGGTCTACCTGCAGCCGCCCCCCCGCTCTGTACTGTGCTGTGCTCTCCCTCAGCAATGTGGACCTGGAAAAAAAAAAATCTTAAGAATGTATTCCTCCCTGTTTCTGTTCAAATCTGCAAAATGTGTTTTTGTTTCCGACCAGACTAATCACCAAAAACCCCACCGTGTCAAGTGGACATGCTCTGAACAGTATTCATTCTGCATCTTTAATCATGCTCATGTAAAACCAGAAGGGGCTACGCAAAAAGTACTGCCAGTGCAGTACCAGAGGTTTTTGTTGAAGCATTTTATTGGAGCAAATCTCGTCATCACAACTGAGAATCAGACAATCACATGAAAATCTGCAGAAGAGCCGACGCTTCCAGTTTCAATTAGACCTGTAGGTATTCTGTATTAATTTATTACTCAATTTGAAGTATTTTAGGAGCTACTGTAGCAAAGTAATTCTAGTAAAGCTGATTAAAATGTTGAGGTCAAAAGTCACCAGTTCTGGGTTAATTTACTGTGATCATACCAGAGCTGGTGTCGCTGAATCACTGTGTCTTCACTGTGTGACGTTCAGCAGTTCCGTTTTTATAAAAATTAGCATAAATGAAGAGTAGACTTCAAGGATTTATTTTCTCAGACTCCCTGTTTTATGTTAATTGTTATTTCTGGCATTATCTGACGTGTGCAATATGTCCTAAATCCAAAAAAAGGTGCAATTTGTCTGACTGAAAGTAGCATTTATTTTTTTGTCTTCAGTTGTAAGATGTTACTATCCAAACCTATAACACTGCATGCAAACAGAAACGAGCTTGAAAACAGTGAAGAGAGCAAATCAACTTTGCATTTTAACAGTTGTATCCTCTAGTTTGTGGATGAAACGTAGAAAACAACCCACTCTTTCAGTTTTCATTGTCTGGGTTTTGTTAAAATATTATTATTATTTTTTTAAACAAACATTGGTCAAAAATGTTTGAAAAGCCAAAAACCCTGTACATGTTTTTCTTTCTTTACACTACAAATGTCAAGAAAAGTGGTCTTTATGAAACAAAAAAACTGTAGTATATGTAAAATAAAAACTTATAGAAAATTGAAATGAGTGGTTAATTTTTTTCTAAATCAGATTTTTTACTCAAAGAAAGCAACAAGTATTAGAAAATACTTCAGTGCAAAACTAAAACAAGGTATTTTTTTAATGGAACATTTTAAGCAGGATAGAGAAATTCAGTCCATAATTAAAAACAAAATAAGTTCTCGTTTCTGTTTCAGAGATTCTTTCGTATCGTTTCTGGAAATCTATATAACGCGACATCATTGATCTTTGTAAACACGAAGATGATCCAGATATTACAACACAAAATAAAATGATTGGTGACAATGTGCTTTAATTAGTTACAATTAGGACAATGTTTTTAGTTAACTTAATGTCAGTTGTCAGTTGCACTGATTCATGATGTTTTCCTAAAATAGTGCTGCACAGAATAAAAACAAAGAAGAGAAACGAAATGTTGTGACCACTGTCACGTTTGGCAACTAAATCATGTTGCAGACAAAGTTGAGGTAAACCTGTTGGAAATGGGATTCATGTAGTTGGCTCAGTATGTTTATGGCTTCTTTTGTCAGCATTTGTTTCAATGCTGTAGTTGAAACTTTAAAGGGTCAGTTCACTCAAATTACTATTTAAAAATCACATCTTGTCTCAATTTTCTCACTTACAGCTTTATTAATAGATTTTATTTGGCCAGTTTAGTTTCTGACAAATTTATGTTCTCTCTTTTAGCTCTATTTTTGGTCTCTACTATGTTCACCAGCTCGTCTCTGAACGTGTCTGTTGTTTGGTGTAGGTACCAAAACAATATGCTGAAAGAGGCTAAAGCGAGGGATGAGTTCTAGCAGCAGGTAACATTTTGGATCCCTTATCGGATCTTTCACTTTAAATGTTCATCCACTGTGTTGAAGTAAGAAGTTGAGACAGTTTGAAAACGTAAAACAGACGAGTGCTCGGCCTCAGCCCTCCACCAGTGTTACACTGTATCTTGTGACCTGTAGCAGGTTACCTACAGGTAACGTTAAGTGCACTGTGAATGTGAAACAACAGTGATTTATTTAATTAACACTCACTGAATGATAGAAAATAGTATTAATATTTTCACTGTGTTGTTTTTACTTAAACTTCTGTTCGGAACAAAATGGGTTAAGTGCTGTAGTTTCTATTAGTGCCAGTGTCGTGCTCGTCTGGTCATTGGTCTGAAAATAAATGACAAACTACGTTATTAACGTGATTGGAAGAGGCTAAATTCTACTGTGCAGTCTTCTATGATACTTTTTTAAAAATATTATAACTGTTTTACTATATTGTAATTTTATTGCCTCCACTTCTGGATGCATACAGAAGAGGTTAGTTGTTGACAAATACACCACTACTTTTAACTACATTGTAATGTGTTACAAACTATTTGTTAAATTTCGTTTTGTAATTTGGGTGAACTGACCCTTTAAAGCACAAAGGGATTAATCCCAAGTTACAGAACTGATGCATAGTTTTCAAAGATGGTTCCACACGTTTACATTTTTTTTTCGCTCACCTGCTCAGTCTGTACAGATTTAACAAATTAAATTTAACGTGTCAGTCAGTGAGCATCAGAGGTGTTGGTGGGTGTGCTTTTGAACTTTATGCTAAGCTAAGCTAATTGACTCCAGCTTCATATGCTCATCAAATGAATTCAATGAATTTCCCAAAAGGATGATATTATGGTCGAGTAGATGGTGTGTACTTAGAAATGACTTTTTTAACATAATCATCTGTTAAATAATGAATCTGTCTTAAGATAAAATAAATAGCTTTCTCTCTTAGACTGAAACTTCTCACAAACTTCGCTCAGATTTGTGTTGTTCAGTGTAAACAAGACAAGACCAAAGAAAATCTAACACACCTAAAGCCACAGATAAATAAGAGAACAGTTTAAAGATTTATCAAAGTGAAAGGTGCCAAAAAGGGAGTGTGGTTTTTAAAATAATTCTATAATCGTACCTTGTATAGTAGCTTGATTTCTTGGCTTACTCCTGTAACACATCTGTGAGGGTGCTGCGTCTGCCTGATGTTTTCACACTGAGAAGCAGATGAATTGTTTGGAAAACAATAGAAAGAAAAAAAGAAAAAAAAAAAAACCCTGACAATTTCTGTCTTGTCACATATATTAACCTCTCGTGTCGTCCACTGTCGCAGGTTTGGCAGCTAAAGGCGCTTTCAAATATGCAGGATTTTACAGCAACAGTGATTACTTTGGTATTAGTGCATAGGTGCAGTTCTAGATACCAGAGCTGTATAATATGAGGAATATGTACACATTCTTTGATATATTATATTAACTTAAGTCATGTCGGGCAGCAGGATCAGGTTAGCTCGACACTGAGCCCCTTCAACATTAGCACAGGACACACTGCCGTCCTCCAGGAGCCACACTGATGCAAGAGGAAAACATTTTGGGAAACTGTTTTTCTCTGACTTAAATCTCAAAGAGCCTTCAGCTTGTTGCCCTGAAGTCTGCCTGAGGCATCACGACCTCACAGCAGCTCCTCAGACTGGAGGCAGTCTCCAGGTTCATGTCACTGAGCCAGAGCTGACCTACCGTAAACCAGCTCCCTGTCTCCTCCTGGTGGACCGCCGTGTGAAAGGGAGCTCGTGTGTCTTGCAAATGTGCAAAAGTTTTAGAAAGTCAAAGACCCGTGTAGGTCTGAGTCCAATCTGAACCGCAGACCGTCCTCGTCAGATCTGAAACGCCTTCCTCTCTCTACCTCTTCCTCCTCTGAGTGTTTTTGATTGAGTGCCTTTTATCTGGAAGACAAACACATTATCAGTCAGCTGGAAATTCAAAGTATTAAATCATATTATCAAACAATCATATTCTTAAACACATTTAAAGTAGTAGTTTGGGAAATATGCACATTTGCATTTGTATCCTACATCTGTAGGATAAACATGAAGCCACAGCCTGTAAGCTTAGCTTAGCATGAAGCCTGGAAGCAGGGGGAAACAGCTGGCTTGGCTCTATGTGTTGTCAATCTTCTCATGTAACTCTCAGCAAAAAAGTCTAAATCCCAACATGTGAAATTATTCCTTTAAGTTCAATAATGTTCTATCTGCATTTAACTTGTAGAAATAATTACCTGTATCTTGTCAGTTGTCTTTAATCTTCATCTACAGAAGAACCTTGAAGTTAAAAAAAAAACATCAGGAGTTTTACACAATTATCAGGTTTGTCTTTTTACATAATAAAAGATCAACAGAGTGAATTTAGTGCTACCTGTGACTGGTCGATCACCAGCCAGCGCTCGGTGCTCGTCTGCGTGTCCTGACCGCTCAGAGGCTCCCGCAGTCGGATCTTCACTTCAACACGACCTCCTGTGGGCTTACGACCATCCATCACCTGGCAGGACAAACACAACACTGATGTTTACAGGAGCGTCTTTCATCTCAAATGGGACTGAAAACGACCTCTGACCTCTGACTTCTCTCTTCCAGGTTCTTTTTCTGTTCCAGTCGTTTTCAAACTAAGTGCCGCTCACCTCTACGATTTCCCTGATTTCACTCTGTGACTCCAGTTTGTCCAGCTTCACGAGGGCCGTCCCAACCGGCTTGTCGCTCCGCAGGAAACCTCTGAGAGGGGACGCACAACGACAACAACATCACTGTCACTTTACTCTGGCATGACAGTGTTTGTGATGAATGAGACACTGGACATCCTTTAAGTAAAATCTGAATGTTTTTAATTTTACTCTTGATATTTCCAACAGAACAAAAGGTTTTAGGCAGGTGTCTCACTCTACATGTAGAGCAGCCTGGAACACTGATATCCTTCTACGATAATCGAAGAGCGGTTTTTGTGTCCGTCTGTGTAACTGCTTCGTCTAGGAAGCAGCTAGGGGCACAACATTTTGAAGGAATCAATTTTCTTAATGAGGCCTTTCAATCGACACCAGATTTTTCCTCGTTCAGTCGTTTTGTTCTTTTTTTCCCTTGCGCATATACTACGTTATGTACGGTAACACTGTATCGAGGCTTGGGGGTCACTTCTTGGTCTACTTTGCTACTGTTTTATTGGATTAAACAGTTTACATTATGAGCAACAACAGTAACAGTAACAGCACAGCAAGATGTGAAGACGCCAAACACAAGAGATTCACACGTGGAACCGAATCTCCAGAGAGGTCAGGTAATAATTGCAAGAAAATGAGCGAGCTGGCGTCTAACTCTACCGCTCCACACGGCCTCCTCCAGGGGACAGAGAGCCACCAACGTTATTGAAGGAAATGAGGAAGGAATAACAGACAACACTGTGCAAAAGGAGCTACTGTAATTCTGTATATGTAGCCGTACTTTGGCAACTGCAACTGTCAACAAACACTAAAGTTTTGTCTTCCTTTTTACTTCTCTTTTACTCTTTACCTTCTATAATGACATGTACATTTCTATGCTTCACCTCATCTGTTTTCATAACCTCAGCAGTAGTTGATGCAGTGTTAACCTCAATCTTTTCTTTTTTCCTCCATATGAAAGGTATCGGATGCAGTAACGCCTACAGACTCCAGATTCAGATTATTTTATGTTGAGTTCAAGGCTAAATGAAGACTTGTAAGATTATTTTTTTATATTTCATTGCCAACGTGATCAGATCAAATCTTTGGAGTGTCGGAGGACACCGGAAATCTCAAGGAGACACAAGGAGAACATGCGAACTGACTTTAAATAAGAACTCACATTCATGTCCTAAACCTAAGGCAGGGTGTCGCGCTGCGGCGTGAGCGAGCTGATCCGTCTGTGACTCACCCTTTGTGCAGCAGCTCCAGTTTGAGGCCTTTAGACGTCACCACCCTCCTGAAGCCGCGGTGGTTGCGGTTGATTGACAGCGTGAAGCTCTGGTTGTATTCTGGTTGAAAGAGATGACAGATGAAGAGATGCAGAACTAACATTTATTCAGCAAACAAAGTACTTTGGACAGAAAATAAAGTTCCCAATTAAAAATATGTATTTAGTCCTACAGTGATCTTCATGTCTCACCTGGGGAGTTAGTGTTCTTGATGACAGCTGTTTTGTGTTTCTGAGGCTGCTCCTGGTGGTGACAAAACAAAAACAAAAAAAGTTACCATTGGTGATGATCATGTCAGCGGCCGTGGTAGCCGAGAAAAGAAAACAGACTCTCTTACAGTGCTGGGGTAGGGGAAGTCAAACTTGACATAAGCATCCAGATCGTTTGTTTGGATTCCTGAGGGAAGAAGAAAAGTTTATATCACAAAGCATCGAACTGTATGTGCTTTTCCAACAATGTTTATATATTTTCTATTTTTACCAGACCTTCATTTCTGAACTGAATGTGAAGTTTTTGGTTAAAAATAAACTGTAAGAGTCAACACGACCATAATGACAGAAAGTTTAAGGTCACAGCAACTTATATGTAAGCCTTTTAAAACAGAAGTTTTCGGTGTATTTAAAACCATGTACTTGCAGCCCCTGTTTGGACATATTGTACTGTGCAGATCTGATATGTTTAGACTGTTCTCTTTACCACTTGGTGCAGGAAGATTCATCCCTTTTACGATAACAACAACCATGTCAGTACTGCTCAGCTCTGGAAATATCCTGAATGGAGGGAAAGCAGAAAGGAAGAAGAGAAGAAGGAAAGTGAAAGAAGAAAAAAAAGACATGATGAGTGATTAATAAGTGATGGAGTACAGTTGGAGTACAGACGGAAACAAAACTGCATCAGCAAAGAAAACAATCACCAGAGATAACTCTTAATCTGCTCTGGAGAAGAGCTAACATTTACAATATTTAAAAATTTTACATTTAATGTCCTCAAGCTTTGAGACCTGCAGTTTGATACAAGGCAAAATCATTTTTTGGAGAACTGGAAATGATGCAAACTATAAACAGAAACAACAAGAGGGCTTGTTCACTGTTGTATCCACAACAACGGCAGAGGGTGTGCGTTGTCTTTTTTTTGGACACCTTTGGGCCATTTCCATATTCGTTAAGAAGTGAACACAGACAACAGACATTAACAATAACCTTTCCCTCAAATGTTTAAATGCACTGTTTGTTTTTTTCATGAACTTAACATTTTAAAAATATTCCAATTGTGGCAAGCATGTAAAGATTTGGGCGCCCTACTGAGTCAGTACATAGTCAGCCCCTCATTGGTAGAGCGCACAGCTTGCTAACACTTTTTGCAACCAGCCGAGAGTCTATATATTCTTGATTTAGGAATTTTCCTCCAGTCTTGCTGCAGATCACGTCAAGTTCTGAGGTATTTTTAGGCACATGTTTAAGATCCATCAACAGAATTTCCAAAACCTTCAGCTTGTGTTTATTGAAGTAGTTCATGGTGGATGTTGAGCTCTGCTTTGCATCATCCTGTTATAAAAACTTTGCTGCATACAACTGTACAGGATATGCTTCATTCATATTTGAGAAAAAAAATGAAAGAAAAGCTTGTGCCTCAGTGCAACAGATGAGTTATTAACATACAATATATCAAACATCTACTTTCAAATATTATAAATACATAACAAAACATGCCACTTCTTATTCTAGACCAGGGCTAGTTTAAAAGTTTTTCTACCTTAACAACTAATGACACAACACAGTTTTTAACTTATAATTTATATATAATCTAATCTATGTCAGATTTCCTGAATGTGCCCACCTGACAGTGTGAAACGATCTCTCTTCAAAGTGATGTTTAGGAGGAGGCAGACCCCTCGACTGAGCCAGCTTCAGGACCTCCAGACTCTTCTTACAGCTCTCTGCCATCTTCTCAAACCTGGAGGATACAAGTGCCAGCACACAGAGTCAGTGAACGCAACATGGTCTTTTTTTTTTTTGTATCATCATGCTGCTGTTGTTCACTATGTATTTTAAGATTTAGATGTAACTACTCAGGAAGCCAAATTAACCAAAGCATAGAAATTACTACTAATAAAGTGGACACAGAGTGATGTTGCCAGTTCCAGTGTTATACCTGAGCTTGGAGTTTGTATATAAACCTAAGCTGAATGAAAACTGTGAGTGACACAGGAGTCTTACTTTGTAGTTTCGGAGACGTTCCCCAGGTGCGTGAATTGCTTGGAGTGAGTCATGCATTTCTAAAAGGAGGAGAGTCAGGAGAGTCACAATCAGTGCAGAGAAACCAGACTGGGAACAGAAAAAATAAACTTTTTGTGGATGTGAATTAATTTAGAGATTTTATAAATATATCAGAGAGTTAAATATGTTGGGTTTTAGAGAGATTCAAGTTTCTCCTGGCAATGGAAATTCTAAAATTGGAAACTGTCATGGTGTTGGCAGAGTATACATGCACACACATTTAAAAACATTTACTTGTATAATAAATCATTTCAAAATAAAATAAAAAGAAAATAACGATAGACATCACAGGTATTTATTTAAACCTGTTTTCAGATTTGTGCTGAGACTTGATACAGTAAATGACAGTCCTGTTTTTATGTTAAGTCTGTTGTTGTAAACCCTAATATGTTGTAATCCATATTTTTTTCCCCATATAATTGATGTGTAGAAAATGTCAGTATTGTATATTTCTATAATGTTCAGTTTCAAACAATCCTGTTTCTATTATACGGTTACTTTTATTATTAGTTTGTTAAAATGACCACATTTCCCCAGGGACGTGACAAACATGAACGGTGGTCCAAGAGTCAAAATGTTGTGAGAATTTGTTTTTAACAATAATATAGATTTTCTTCAAAATACAAGTTTTGATAAACATCATTTTAACCTGTAATCAGAGAAATCTTGCAGCCCTAATCCTGCAGTTTTACCTCATACTGCTCTTTGAGGATCTTGGCCAGCTGTGTGTAAACCTGCTCAGCTTTCTCCGAGATCTGAACGTCGCTGTGATGAACCAGGATGAAGTCGTCGTCTTCGTCACCAGGGGGCGACGGCACCTGCAGGCACAGCACAGACCATGGCACAGTCATGGTCAGCTACAGTGGGGCGCCATGCGTTCCCCTCAACCATTGTTCATGTTTTGAGGAATAGGAGCGCTGTCAGTACACCTCATCTCCACGAAGATCTCAGTTCATTATGATTTTACCAAAGTATTCCACGTAAATTACGTAATGTTTTGTCAGGATCTCTTTCAATGGTTAAGATGTGAAAATGTTAATGCACTTTTTGTTTTGCCTTACTAAAACTCTATAACATTTTCTTGATGGGTTTGGTCGCACCAACATATACAACAAATAAAGTTCCACTTGCTCTATCCTGGGCTAAAACATTAGTCAGAAAATAATGCAGTTTCTACTGATAGATATGAATAAGGTCCATTTCTACCTGTAAACCATTAAAGGATCCAGTTGAAAACAAAACATATACTGCCAGTAGCAGAGTAAATCTACTCTCTGCTCACCGTGCTGATGTCCACAGATTTCCCGCTGCGCGCTGCCTCAATCATGGGGTCGAAGCCTTTGGCGGTGCGGAGGAAAACCTTGGCCTGCTCCATGTCGTTCTTCTGCTTCGCCTGCAGCGCCGCCTTCATGTACTGCTTCTTCCGACCCTCCAGGAACTCCAGCTGCTGAACAGCTGGAGGACAGAGACAGAAAGAAAATTGAAGCTGAAACACTTCTAAACAATTACTTGTATTTTTGAGTGGGCATCAGGTTCATCTCTACAGAGATGCTACATACGGATAAAATCAGCTGTCTTACTCTGTTTACAAGGATAAGATTTGATGGATTATTTTAATCATCCATCATTCTGGTGATTAATTCATTGATTATATATTTTCTTGAATTATTAGGTTAATTGTTTAGTCTCTGAAAGGAAAAAAGAGCCCACAGTAATGTCTTCAGTTTGTTCGTTTGATATTCTTAATTTAGAGTTACGTAAGATAAAGAAAAGCAACAAATCTTCACATTTAAGAAGCTGACACCGGAGAATATTTGTCATTTTAGCTTTAAAAATGACTGAAACAATTTTTACTGATTTAAGAATAGAGGTGATTAATGTTCTGTTGATCAGGTAAGTATTGCTCTACTTTTGAAACTGACCTGTTGGCGAGAGTCCATCCCTAGCAGCTGATCTTTCGGGTGAAGCTGAAGGAGTCCTTTTCCGTCCATGACCTGCGGTGGAGACGTCTAACGTGACCTTCTTTGGCTCTTCTGGAACAGCAGGCTTCGACTACGACAGACACAAGACACTGTAACAACAATTTATCCAGAGAGACCTCGGAAAAATGATCATGTAAAACAGCCACCTCCTCTTCTTTCTCCTCATCATCTTCTTCATCTGGTGCTCCAGCAGCATCAGCAGAGGCGAGTTTATTGGCTGCCTCCAGAGCAGCAACGAATCCCTGCTCAGCTCCTGTTGCCTTGTGGCCGGGGATTGGAGGAAAGCCTGTGGAATAAAAACAAAATGCTCATTCTGACTTGGATTAAAGTTCTTAAACACTACACCTTAGATTTACTTTTATCTTTTGGTCAACTTCAAAAACATGTCTTGTGGCACTGGTACAGAGACTCAATGTGTTGTTATATAGTTTAAGTAACACCACGGGACTACAGAGCATTAAACACAATGCAAATCCAATTTCACAGAGCTACAAGTAACTCAAAAATTATACTGTCAACTCAAAAACATCAATCAACAAAGAATCTCACCAGGGGGAACTGGCAGCTCATCAAAGTCGACTGCTTTTCCTGCTTTGTGAGCTCGGATGGCGCTCTGGTATTGCTGCAGGAGGAGAGACGTTAAATGGTTTAAGACAACAGAGGTAATGCTACAGTATTTTGTTTGTTCTTATCCATGCATAGTTTGAGGGGTCAATGTCATTATTAACATGACAACTCTCTGCAACACTGGTAACTGTTATTATTAACTGTTATATGTAAAAGAACTAAACAGCAGCTTAAAGATTGATCCTTTTCTCTCTGTCTTTGCACTTTTTTCCCTGTTCAACAAACCTTGACCTATATTTCACATAGAGCTGAAACAATTAGTCGATTAGTTAGTCGATAATCAATTGATATTCTAAGTGTTGCATAATCTCTGGTTTGGAAAGAAAAGAAAACCATTCTGATAACAGTGGCAGCTTTATTCTCTTTTATGATACCTGTACCAACTCGGGGATAAACAGAAGGACTAAACCTGCTCACAACTATTTCATTTCCGCTCTCTAAAGGATATCACCAGGGGAGTCTAGTCTCAGTGTACCTTAGCAATGCGGTCGTGCATTCGTGCCTTGCGGTCGTCTCCGCTGGCTTTAGCCTGAGCCGACGCCTCCACATACTTTGCCCGTCTCTGCTCAAGAGCCTCCAGTACGTCTTTGGGAGCTGCAGGGGCTGATGGGGCTGCAGGGGCTGAGAAAGCGAGACAATGTTAACAATCTAATAGTTTCTCCATATATCTTTTTTTTTTTTTTTTTTGAGATTTTACCTAAAAACTAATCCAAACAGAAAAACTAAACATATACTGAATTAACTCTGAGCTTGAGTATTGTTTTAAATGTTCTGAAATTCATCAGTGCTGTGTTATCTGTACAAAACATTTGGCACTAAGTATCTTAGTGAAGAATAAATAAATAAGACTCTGATTCAGTACTGTAGACGCAATTTGGCTGGAATTCAAAAAGTATCCAGCTTTGATGCTTTACCATCATCTACTGGTGTGTGACAGATGAATATAGACAAAGTCTGTTCATATTAGTACGTTGGTCTCCTTCTGTTGTAGCAAAATTTGTTTTGTCAACTGGTTTTGAATTTCAATTTGTTCTATTCACTTTTTTTTCTTTTCTATTCACAAATCCAAATTATCATTATCATTCATTATCTGCCGTGTAAAGTTTTGGTGTATTGTTATTTGTAGTTTTTAAAAAAATTCTTTATCAGACAAACAGTCTCTGTAGACATGCTTATACATGCTGTGCACAACACAAGCGGTGTGTTTCCACGTCTTTTAAGTCACCTCTTATGTAAAGCTCAAGGTGACATTAGCTGACTGATAAAAATACTGTTAAGAGACGTGAGAAGGAACTCGAAACAGCACTACATGACAGGTCAAAACGAAACTTCACTTCGCCGCCTCAACAACACAAGATCATGTGGTTACTACACAAATGATGGAATTATTTTTACCTGGAACTGCTGCAACCGGTTGGGTGACCTGTGTGTTTTGCCCAGAAGAAAGTTGCTTCACTGGAGCAGAGCTTCCTCCTGAACCTATGACACAATAACATGAGATGAACTGTATCACACAGCCAGCCTGTTACTAAAATAAAAACATGACATAACACGGCTCCTCACCCTGTCCTGGAGATGGAGGAAGGCCACTCAGGTCGACTGCTTGTCCTTTCTCCAACGCCTCAATCACTGCGTCGAACCTCTGCACCAAAAAAAATACAACAAATCCCAACAGTGTCCAACATAATGATGGTCTTTGTCAGCGTCCAAATTGTTGGCATGTTTCACATACTTGAGAAATCTTGCGGTCGGAATGTGAAGCAACAGACTGTATTTAGTTCAGAGTGATACATAGGTACATGAAATGTAGCTGACACAATCAAGGAACAGTTGTAGCTCAGCGTCGATACGTTTTATTCAATAATGAGGAGAAGTGTCTAGTGATTTATCCTGCTGATATTGTATGTTGTCAATTTCATTATACAGGTTGCATGTATAAAAAGAACTGTAAAAAGAACTGAAACTATTTATTTGGCTCAAAACAAATAGAAATTGTATCATATGCTTTTTTTATGCATTTTTCTTTATTACAAAAATAAAAAATCCAGAGTCCAGATTCTACAAGGCAGTTACACATTAGTCTACAGGACTTCTATTACGCAAATTTCCCCTTTTACATTAGTTTCCTGATATTGTGCTAAAACCATAATATAAACTTAGGATGAAGAGATGGCACACACCAGAAAAAACACATTTTTAGTAGGATTCATATTTATACCAGGACTCCTGGAAGAGTGCACCAAGTTGAAGTTAAGACTTTTTAAGACCCTGTCTACAGCAGGCGACAGAAAAATATTTAAGATTTCAGTAACTTAAGTGTAAGGCTTATTTGAGACTTTTCAAGGCCAGCAGATAGTATGCAAAACATTTCTGCACATGAAACACTATCTTTGTTTTAAACAAAACGCCAAAGTCTGTAGTTGTGTAACTCACCTTGCTGGTCTTGAAGTAAAGTTTAGCTTGCTCCACATCTCCCTGCTTCTTGGCTCTCAGAGCCGCCATCTTGTATTCTTTCTGCCTCTCCAAAAGCATCGTCTTGGTTGCCTCGTTGGCTGTGGATTCACAGGATACACAACAAGTTCCACAGAGAAAGGCCACATTCATTACATATTCAGAAGCAACTTTTTAAATAACACAATCTCTCCACCTCAACCATTTAACTTATCTACCTCCAAGCAAAAAGATTAAAACTAAACCAATTTATGTGTGAGAACAAATTCCTCAGTGAGTGAACATATTATATACAGTACTTATACACAATAAATATGAGGAAGCCAAGATTTTCCATTTGCTGTGACTTAATTCCTATTACAATGTGTCAGTGTATGATATGCATGATATGTGCTGGAAAACAAAGTGCAAAATCAATACAGAAAAAAAAGTTTTACTTGTGGATTGTTATTTTGCCAATTGTACCAAAATATACCCAACCGGAAAAAATTGACCAAATAAAAACTCCACAAGTCCTTGTTGGTATTTACCAATCCTAGGCATCAACGTGCCTTATTTACTTTTGCTATGATGGACAACCTTTGGTAACCAATACAGTGACGTTTACACCTTTAAATCACCCACTGTGATGTTAAGGCTGAAACTAATCAATAAATCTGTGATTAGTTTCTTGACTGATCAATTATTTGAAGGAATTCTACATCGTAAGTTGACATGATAAAATGTTTTGTTAGGTCTGACCAACAGTCCAAAAGACAGTCTTCTATGATATTAAACTGAAAAAGAAAGAATTATCTAATAACTAATTATCAGTGATCATTAAACAACTGATCATTTCAGCATTAAATATTATGTTGTCAGGGACCAAATATTACTGTTACAAATCCCCGTGGCTCATCTTTTGACCATCTTCAAAGTGTGTTTGTAGTTTTTAACTTATAGCTTTAATGTGAGCATGTGGTAGCCGAGGCATTACAGTGGACAGATGACTGCGGTTGTCCTAGTTTGTGCTTTGCTGTGACTGGTGCACTGAGAGAAAGTGTTGGTGCAGTTGCAGTTAAAACATATTTCCTGCTTTTAATTGTCTAACCAAAACTTACTTTCTCTAATAACCACTATTATCACTGATATAACTGTGTAAACCAAGACAAACTGACCATCCGTCTGAGTGGTCTGCAGCAGGTCGGCAGGTTCCTCTCTCTGCTCCTCTGGAGATGGGACGCTGCTCAGACTGGGTGCAGTGGTGGATGACGACTGCTCCTCTTCACTGGTGGGCATGACGATCTCTGGTACTGAAGGCGTTGGTGTTGTGGCCTCCGACTCCTCCTGCTGATCTGAGGGAGTGGATTCAGGACGCGAGGGTACAGGGGGAGCAGGTCGTGCAGGAACAGCGGGCCGAGGGGCGGAGGCTCCGGTGGCGACAGGAGGAGGGATTTCTGCCTCGTTCACAGGTCTCCCCTTTTTCACAGCAGCTAACATCATCTCCAAAGTCTGTAGCGAGCAATAGTAACAGTCACTATCATTGAATTCAGAGAAGTATTTAACGTTCAATAAATAAAGCATCACTGCAGTTCAATCCAGACAAATTAAAAACACAACTGTAAAGTGTGCAAGCGGGCATGCACAATGTGCACATGTTATTTTATATGATGGAAATGAAAATCTGAGAATTGATTTAAAGATGACAAACAGCATGAAGTCCTCCAGGGAGCTAAACCGTGTGATCAGACAAATGCATTCCAAAAGACAGGCTGTCTCTCGTGTTTCTA
Organism: Seriola lalandi dorsalis; assembly: GCF_002814215.2. Taxonomy (NCBI): domain Eukaryota; kingdom Metazoa; phylum Chordata; class Actinopteri; order Carangiformes; family Carangidae; genus Seriola; species Seriola lalandi. The sequence goes on along the minus strand of NW_019524994.1, from coordinate 437,389 downwards.
CAAATCTGTAGCTTTTGGGCATTTTTAGTGCTGCTCATAGAATTTACATACAGTCTTCAGCTCTGATTGGGAAGCTGTTTTCAGATTGAAAACTGCTTTTCAAGCTGACAGTTTTTTTTTTCTTCTGGCATTTTGCCTTTAAATCTTACAGTGTAGATCCAGACAAAGAATATAGTAAATGGACAGAGGTATGACATGCAAGAAAAGTCTGCATCTGGAATCCAACCATTTACATAGTGGTGACGTATGTGAGTTATATGTCTCAACCACAAATCTACCAGATGCAAAATTACTTTTAGATGTTTTAGCCACTGAAATATACAGAACAGAGATACTAAAGAAATCATAAAATATTACAAATAACAAAAGACTTTCACATGCGATACTATATCACTGTATTTCTAACAAGTATTAAATGTGCAGCCAAGTCCTGATATATCATCGTGTCATAGAGCTCATTTGTTGCTCATTTTGTCCTAAAACAATTCAAGTCTCATCAGTGTTGTGGGTGTTGCACTGGGTGACATGTTCCTTAATTACCACGAACACACCATGTACTTTTTTTTTTTACAGGAAACACTCACTCACTCACTCACTCACTAATAAATAAGTATTCATTCACAGCTGAAAACAGTCCCCAACAAACATTCGTAAGTATTTCAAGAGTAAATTCAACGAGAAACTTCACTTTGTAAATAGACCGTATTGCTATTTTATACAACAAATCTTATTTCAAAAAATCAAAAAACAAATCCCATTTTATAACAATAACTTATTATTCGAAAACACTACTGTAATTTTGCACTTTGAGTATATATCTTCTCATCAGGCAGTAGTCTCACCCACCTTCAAACCTCGATCGAATCTCCTGGCTTTGGAAGTCTCCCCTGCACTCTTGGCATTTTGTAAGGCCGTCTTGTACATGGCCACCCTCTCCTCCAGGGTGTGCTGGAGGCTGCCAGGAGCCGCTGAGGAGATCATTACTTCCTGCTTCTTAACAAGTGTAGTACCAAAACAAGAGGTAGGTGCAGTCAACATTTGGTACATCTATGTCAGGTCAAGAAATTACTCATGCAAAAACAGCAGCTTGAGATAGGAAAGTATTTGTCAGAGATATAAATAATACAACGAAATTCAGTACTAACTGCCATTTCTGCACATCTGTATCTCATCTTTTAATCATTTGTTTAAAATACATTAAGGATTCGAAGCTTTTTAAGTCGACTGAAACACAGATGGAATAAGCATCAGGAAATGTGGTTACAGGAATGCTTAGATTTACAAGCAATAATTGAAAATATTCAAGTGCATCTATTCTACCTGTCATATAATCAGGTAAACGACTACTGTTTTGAGGTTATATATAAAAGTAAATCCAAATTGGTAGAGTTTAAGATATAAAGAGGTAGATGAGTCTGTAGAGCTGCAGCAGGGAAAGAGGACAAACACGTCTGCCCTTTCCCGTTACCAGCAGACAAAAAATGATGCCAACTAACATGAATTTTGGTGACATGATTTTAGTGTCAATGTGATGGCTGGCAGAGAGCAGAACGTGTTGTACCTCAACTTGAGAAAATTCAACAGCAGCAGAAGATGTGGAGGAAACAGTTGCAACATCCTCAGCTTCCCCCTCACCCACCACTTCCTGTAGCTCTGCCTGATGAGGAAAAATAAAGCAACTGATCAACAGCCAACATTGACTGTTCTTATTCAGCTACGGCTGGTTTTCAGAGAACCGAGAGTGACACACGTTTTCCATCAACCAGTTTGGTAAATCGTGCTGTAGTGAAAGTTCTGTAAACCTAAATATGCAGGTGAAATTAAGACCAACAAATCAATCAGCCTAGTTAAACCACAACGTGTGACCTGTAAAATGTGCTGGCACAGATTGCAATCACAGTTACTGCAGCCTTTGCTCAGGATTGTCTCCAGCATTATATTACATATAACAAACAAATGTCTTTTCTTTGTCCTCCAGTAATCAGGTGGATCTATAATGGTTACTATAGCTATTAAGACATGTTCACTTGCATCTGTGCAGCTCAACTTTGCACTGAATAAATGCTGGTTTTGCTGCAGCTTATAATGTTTCTTACATGTTATAATGGAGTCAGTTTCATTTCTGTGGGCTTGACCATTAATAGAACACATTTGTTGAATGTCTGCACCGAGTTTGTACAGCTACTGCAATTGATTCTAGTTAATTTAAAACTTGTGTGCGGACAATGGTCTCCTTGTCCAAATCCTGAAATCTAAACCTGAACTGAAACTGGCACAAACCCCGTTATGAGAGCAGAGATGAATATACACAAACGCTTACCAACAGATCTTCGTCGTCTTCCACATCATTCTCATCTTCATCCTCATCCACATCCCTCATACACTCATCAGCCATTTTAGCAATGTCCTCCATGGGCAAAGGGCCTGCAACACAAACACACAGTCATATATCCAAGGGAGTTTACAAGTGACACCGGCAGAACATATCACATGATAAGGCATAACCACTTTCCCAGAACAATAAATATGCGGAAACACATTGTTGCGGGAGGTTTCTAGTAACATAATCGTATCATAATGTTCTATATAGCCAAAAGAAAAATATGTGTCTATTGTAACTCGTAGAGGACTCACAACAGTGTTATCTGCAGTGTTACAAGTGCTGATTCCTCTGTACCTGACAAATGTGATGTCATACTTTTCATCAAGCAATAAAGAAGATTTTTAATATGGAAAAGATAACAGTTTTGTGTGGGAGTTTGGGGAAGGACTTTTCCGAAACCCCCATGTAAAAACCAGTTTGGTGTCAAGGAACTTGACTGGTCTGCACAGACCTCTGATCTCATTTACCTTCCATGACACAATACAACTTAACATACAAGAGAAAAGCTCCTCAGACCTGACCTTCAGCTTCATCCGGATATTAGTCCAATCATGGAAAATAATACTGACTGTTTAAAGGGATTGTTTAGGATTAGAAATCATAAGCAATGCACTCACTCTTCCCCTTCTGCTTGGCTCTCCCTCTAGCAGCAGGTTTATTTCCAGTGATAGCAGCAAGTTCAGCCTCTAAGTCCGGGTCATCCAGATTCTCTTCCATACCCATCATCATCTCCTCAGGGTCCAGGTCTACAAACAGACCCATCTGAAACCAGGAAGCAAAAGATAAACTTTCCTTACCCCATTAATCATCTCATGAGCACTTGTTTATAACTGTTTATTGAATTTTCCAAGTCATATCCAAAAGAATTTTCCCACAGTAAACAAAGACACATGGTAAAACTTCAGTGTAGCTCACAATACACCTGCCCTCTGAAACATGGCGATGGTATACTCACTGGTTGTAAACGCATATTGTTTATCTGTTGTTTGTTTCTGGGGTTGTTTTGGTTTTGATTTTTAATTATTCCTACTGTGTTTTATTGTGTCTTTGTTTCAAGATAAAGTTTCGATTCACCACAACTGACTTGTATTTCTGCAATCTGCGAATCACTGGTGTCCTCTGCCCAGGAACAACATGTGAAATTTAGCTTTTAGCTGTATCTGGTACAATATATGTATCGTGTACTGCCCCTGTTTATTAAACGATAAATAACTACTTTGAGTACGTATTGCTGATCATGCTTCTGCGGTTTTAATTAGGTAAGGCTTTTACTTGTAATGGTAGTAATAGTGTTTACAGTGGTGTAATGACACTTTTACTTTTGTAAAGAATGTGAGTAATTCCCCAGCTGCTGCTCTTATCCAACATTATCGGAGTTGTTTTTACCTGCTTGGCTGCAGCAGCGCCCTGGCCTTTGGGCTGTGGTGCTCTCTTCTTTTTACCAAACATGTTGGTGTTGCCGTTGTTGTTGTTGTTGTTGTTGTTTTGGCTTGTTGTTTAACAAGCCCCTCGGCGACACTCCAGTAATCCAAACGACACCTAAAACACAAACACATTAAAAAAAATATTTCTCCTGCTGTCGGCAGGAGCTGGTCGCAGTAGTTAAGATCATGTGAGCCGTTGTCAGGTGGCTCCAAACAGACAGCGAGCTGCCAACTGACGGTTACATTAGCTGAGCGGCTAGCCGTTAGCTAGTCATGCTTCTTGTCTCTAACTCAAAAAGTTTATTTGTGAGCAAGAAGTCGATTATCACGGTCAGTGCTGGTATTTTAGAGAATTTTATCTAGCTTGAAAAGCCTGTGTTTTTTTTACCTGCCAATTCACCACTTCATCTGGTAGTTTCCACAAGAACTGTTTCATTTCTGTGGTTTGACATGGTAATGGGTTTGTTTGAATACGCATGCGCAAAGCGAGGGAGCGTCCAAGTCAGTTATTTAAACTTCCCTGCGTTGTGTCTTCCAGGCAGCTGTGCCACCCAGTTTGTTCCTTGATTACAGAAAAAAATCAGTCGTATATTCCCACAATAATTTCCGAAAGTTATTCAGTCAGAATTTTGGAAACGTGCTCCCAATAATAATAAAGCTATAACAAGAACCATTTCTTCCCTTTTGCAATTAGTTATTGCCCAATTAGTCAGTTGATAGTGCTGTCAGCTAATTATGGCAGTTCTGTCAAGTTGTTGTTTTTGTAAAAAATTGTATTATTGTTGTTAATGGTACTTTGGGAAAAAGCTTGAACTTTCAGTTTTATTTCAGCACTCAATAAATGCTGCCTGTGAGGATATCTTCCCTGCCAGACCAAAATCTGGGCAAAAAATATATTATATTTTATATATATATATATATATATATATATATATATATATATATATATATAAAATCTTGTCAACTCCGGCCTAATTTATATTTTCCAAATAACAGGAGAGAATAACATGCAAACACGAGTTCATAAACAAAGACAGTTTTATTAATTCAACAAATGCGTTTAATAACAATTTATATTCCTTACATGAATCCAGATCAGGAGGTTTAGGCTAAAACCTCTGTGCTTGTTATAGATAGTTAAAGCCGGAAGTTTAGTGCAAAGAGAACCTGATCCAGGTTTGTTTTGAGATTATACTGCATGCAAATTAAGTCAACATGTAAATGCTACAGGACAGTTGACAGCTTGAGAAACAAAGTATTACAAATCCCTGTTGTTGCTGCTGAGCAGTTTAGGGTAAGATGTGCCAATTGATCGCCCATGCCGATACACAACCAGCTCCAGCATGTACTCGTCCACTTTTACTACCACAGACGTCATCTTCGAACTCGACATGAGGAAGATGATGGTGAAGAGAGCGACCTCGAACTCAGGACTAACACCAATGAAGGAGCCGCCAACCGGTTTCACCAAGCCCTTCCAGCTGAACTGCAGGTTCAGGACATGGTCGTCTTCATCAGGCTATAAAACAATAACAAATAAAGTTAATTAAGGAACTTACGTTCAGTTTGTTTTTCACATGCATAAGGTAACAGTATTTTCTTACTGTATCTTTGTTGTCTCTCGCTTTGTAACCTTTGTAGTCAACATGGCCGTGTTTTTCCTGCAGGTAGAACTGGACCCAGTTATGAAGACCCATGATCTCCTGGCCGAATTTGGTTTCTCCAACAAACACATGTTCAAATCCACAGGAATCTTCACTGTAATAAAAACAAAGTCAGTATATGTTCATCGACAGGTTAATTAAGTCTCCATTTGTCCTATTACAGCTTTCCCCCCCTTATCTACTGTTTTTCTTTGCTGCTTAAACAGAAGATAGAACTAAAAGATGCAACAACCTCCTACTCTCTTTTAAAGAACAGTCAAATGTTAAAAATGTGCAAATATAACATGTCAATAAAAGTAACAAAATTGATTAGCTCCACACAGTGAAGATTAAACAATACAATCAAATTTATTATTACAACACAGGGGTTTAAATGTAAATACAACGCTGAATCATTGTATTTATTCTTTTTTTTTTTTTTATTCTTTATTGATTCTTGGGTCAGAAATGCATCAGTCTCCATGTCAGCTGGTTCATCTGCAGAAAGCCAGTACTCAGGCTGGTTATGGCCGACCTCTATGAGTCATTCTGTACATGATTAAAACAGTGCTCTTTCTTTGTACAGTCTCTGTACATACTGCAGTAGCTCCCCCTGCTGTTACAGTGAAACTCACCCTCCACCCCTCTCCCTGTGGTAGAGGCGGAACCAGATGTCGTACAGCTGTCTCTTGAACTGTGAAGGGTCTGATGGCGACTGCCCCTTCCTGACCAGATACTTGTGAGCACACTGTAAAGAAACAAAATAAACAACATATAAAAGCTCCAAAACAGCTACTAAATGGACTTTGTTTCGGGATTGTTTTGTTAACAAGTAATACTTTGGGCTTTAAATTCCTTTTAATGAGCAATTTATTAAGTTAAGCAAACTACATTAATAATGTAATGTCCTGTAACTAAAGAGTTATTGTTACAGGCCAAATCTATAGTTCTTTAGTTGTAATGGCTGATACTTGCTCTTGTAGGATGTCATCTTGACATTAACTTCAAATCCTCAAGCTCATTGGTCAACAACAGCCGGAGAACAACTGTGTAAACAGCTGCTGTGTAGGATCAGTGTGTTGTAATTGTGTTTGATCGTTACAGTTTATGATGACAGATGTTTTCCAGAGATGACTCCCTCCCTTAATGTTACTGCACCTTCATGACGTCTGTCTCCACTATGGAATTGATAAACAGCCTGTTCTCTTGAAGCTCCTCTGAAGTGACCGTCTCTGACACACCTGTGGACATCTCATAGTTGTCCAGCAAGTTGATGAAATCTGCATATAAAGGACATGTGCTTGTTAAAAGTGTAGAAACATGGTTCTAGCAACAGAGAAGTGTAAAATTTGGCATGAACTGCTACTTATGATACTTACGTGCAAATGTTTCAATACTCTTGACTTTGTCTTCGTTGACATATGCGAAGAGTGGAGCACTGGCTTTGTCTCTGGCATAGTTACTGCCCTGAGCCACATAACCTGCCCGTCCCTGAATAAAACACATGGACAGACAGTCTTCAGCAAGCATAGTGTAAATACACATGCGGGAAGGGTCAATACAAAATTTGGTCAAACTACTACTTCTAATATTACTACTAGTCAAACTATTGGTGATGCTAGAGGAAAAGTCAAGGGATCACCAGAGTCAGTAGTATTCATTTTTTGGAGACCATGGACATCTGTTCAAAATTTCATGGCGATAATGATAAGAGCATGTATTGGCAGTCCATTACATGTATAATCAGGAAATAGATTTCTTCTCTACAGTATATTTGGGTCTATATGTACAACGTATATACACTCCCTGAGTCCTTAATTGGGAACACCTGTACACCTGCTCAATCATGCAATTATCCAATCAGCCATCATGTGGCAAAATCATGCAGATACAGGTCAGGAGCTCCAGTTAATGTTCACATCAAACATCGTTTTCCCTGGTCACCAGATTTAGAGCTAAATCCAGTAGAATATCTTTGGGATGCAGTAGAACAAGAGATTGACAGCATGTACGTACAACTGACAAATCTGCAGAAATGATGTGAAGAAATTATGTCAACATGGAGCAGAGTCTCAAATGGATGTTTGTAGCATGCTAACTGGTGAACATTATCATGCTAGCGTTTTGTCAGATTACTTTTGCTACAGCGACACCACAATGTGAAGCTCTATGCTCTATGGCTTTTGGTCCAGATGGGATTTGCAAATAACACCGTTATCTTTGGCTGAAAGTTTTGCATTGCATAGAAGCAGTGATGGCAGACTTCAAGTACTGACCTGGAGGGAAATGATGTAATCAGTCCCCGGCCTGAGGCGGTTGGTATCAAGCTGCCAGAGTTGGTTCAGCACCTCAGTGAGCTCCTGGTCGGCCTGTTGACTGTGAAAAGTCAAAGACAACAAACAAAGTGAATTAAGTAGTAGTAAGGTTGTGACTATCTACTAATTGAAAAAATTTAAATAATGAAATAAAAAAGATTTCTAAGAAGGTTGTTTTTGTTTAGTTTTTTTGCTCTTCAGAGAGACAAGTCAGCAACAGCAAGCATTATTTCACAGCAGACATTTTGACTTGTCAAAGTAGGACAAACACAGGTGTTTCTGATGAAATTAATGATGGCAACGTTCTTCTCAAGTGTCCCTGTAGGACAGTGAGCCAACCTTTTTTTTTCTTTTATTGATACCTGAGATGGGAAAAAAGTAAGATTTAAGATTTAAACTTTATTACAAGGTACACTTTTGCAAGAAAAACAAGTTCTGAAAAACCTACTCACTTAGGCTATACTATAAAAAGATGAACATATTTTCTGTATTCACAGAAATGATTAACTAGGATTTGATATCCCTCTATTGACTTGGTGGTTTTTTTTATCCTTGACTGACCTGCTTGATCTTTTCCAGCAGCAGCTTTTGATAAACCTACACATTAAAATATCAACAGCATCTACTTTAATCTACTAGTGAAGTTAGATGTGATTAAACACTGGGAGGAATTAATGATGAAGGGGAAGTGTGTCTGTTTTTCACAGCCAGTACAAGTTTGGAAGTTTTTTTTTTTTTTCCGCCACTGATTAATTTAGCAGTTAAAAGAATCAAACACGTGCTCCCCTCCTCTCATCTTGGTAGCCTTTTGTGGGATTGTGTTGCTTGATTTACTCATTCAGATAACTGTATTTAACATTAAGTTTCTGTAATCTACAAAACCACATCCATCCCTGTCTAACAAACTCATCCTGTGGCTCAGGAGATCTTGAAAAACCAGTATTTTAACATGTGTCTTGTTTGTAATTTTGGACAAGTAATGCTAATCTATCTGAAATATCTGAAAGTTAGGGGTCAGCTAACAAATGTGATTTTATTTGATGCTGCGGTGGCAAAAATCTGAAAACCTCTGCAAATAAAACAGTATAAAAACACATGCAGGACGGGACTAAATACAGTGTTTAAAACATCCCAGTATTTAATTCAGGGCTGAAGAACTCTAAAACATGCTAAATTGTGTTGAATATTGCAAATTTGAGACTCAACATCCGCACAGACTATTCTATTGATCTTTTCCATTTAAGTATATCACTTCAATTGATCCTGGTGCACAAAGGAACTCATGAATGTAAGGGATGTGCATCTTTACATTGAAATTTGGTCAACATTGCTCTTAGATTCGAATACACAGGCGACATATCCCCTAAAAAAAATGTAATTTGCATTTTTTAAACAGTCTTGCCTGAAGCCCGCACAGCCACTTGAGGCCTTCTGTTGTTTTCTGTCTGTCTTGCTGGTGGGGTTTTCTTTTGTTGGACTACACAATGCCAGCAGAGACTGTCAGACCAATGGGGATAACATTGGCGCCATACAATGACCACATGTCCTCCATTATTAAGTTACACCTTCATCACTCTATGCATAAATTATAATATGAGATAGAAACTTCATATCCTTATGAAGTTTTTCTATTGCCCTTTCTCTGAAACTTTTTTATCTGCCCAATATCACCATTCTGCACATTAAAAAAAAAAGGGCATTGCAATTAAAAGTATCTCAAATATCACAATAGCTGACACAGCCTTCCGGCCATATAAACAGTGCAGATAAGTGACACATTCAGGGAAAAAAAGTTGAGTAAGAAGCAAGTGACAGGAAGGGGCTCATACTGAGACAGAAACTCCTCTGTTCTTAATTTAGCTTGGGCACAGTTATGAATCTCACAAGGCAGAGCAGCTACAGAATTTTACTGCAGCAGATGTTGGTTCTAGTAAACTATGTCCTGATTGTTCTGTTGTATAACTCCACTAATCACTGCCAGACCCCGCTGCACGCACATCCAAACATCAGCCTCTACTTTTAACAAACAACATCCACTTGTTATCCACTGTCCCAACCTGTAATCTGCACCGAGAACAGCTGTTGGTTCTCCAACAAACCGAATAATTGTCACCTTATGAACACAAACCATCGCCAGTGTCGTGTTACAGTGTAGCTATTGTTTACATCAAATATTTATGTCCTGAAGGGAGTCAGTGTCTTAAAAAGGTCGCAAAGAACCTGAAAGTGTCACTTCTCCACCAATAAGACACACGCATTAAAAAGAATTCAAGAAAAACTTTTTAAAGACAGGTTGTTCTCTTGTATCTTCTTACTTACCCCCTTGCCATGATTCTGTTGCGTGGAAAAAATTACTCTGACTTCTGCATCCTTTGAGGAAACTACCGTTTCATGTTGGACAGTTATCTGAGACGTCAATCATGACGTTTCCTGGAGAACAAGCCAATTACAAGACAGGAGAAGGCCCACACCCCACCCCTCTGTTATCAGAGGGGACGGATCCTGTGGTTGTATTAATAATGAAAACTAGGCTTACTGGGAATAAGGTGTGCTTTTCATAGAGCGAATCTCTTTACTGTAGAAGCCATAAATGTTTTGGATTAAGTTTTCATAAATGTTTCGTCTGACAGAGGTTTGCTGTAAGAATTTTAAAAATCTATCTATCTATGTATCTATCTATCTATCTATCTATCTATCTATCTATCTATCTATCTATCTATCTGAATCAATATTTTTCAAAACATTTCAACTCCTTCCTCAAATTTCTCTAAATTAAAGGAATTTGTTAGTATTTAAATTATTATTTGAAAAGTTGTACAGCCTGAAAAGTACGGAAAATCAATTGTCACCTTTAAACTGCATGAAACCCTGACGCTTAAACACTTCTCAATTCCGTCTTTTATTTTGAAAACCAGATGAACCGACGTAGACTTTTGCGCATGCGCTAAAGCTACACACGTTGGTTTTGATTTGGAAGTGAGTTTGGCAAAACTAGCGACACATGTCCTGATGAAAGAGCTTTAGCCCGTCGTTTACGTTGCTTGTTTGCACTGACTTTTTCATGTAGGTATCCGTTTGCTTCTGTAGTGGCTGTCGCTGAAACCAGGCGACAAACTTTAGACTAGAAAAGGCTGACGTTTGAAGAAAGCTAACTGGCTAGCCTAGCCCGCTGTAGCTGTAAGTGGCAGCATGGCAGCTGTACTGGAGCTGATTGCTGGGAGCTACGAGCAGATAGCCTTTGGTTACCGAGTGAAAACCGATGAAAAAGTAAGTTGGAGTCTGTTGGTTTGTAGTTGTGTGTGTAACTGTCATTGTCCAAGACTGATTTGCATTGTATGTCTTGTTCTGAAATGTCACTATGATGTGATAAAACGTAAATAACTTTTGCCTAAAAATGTCCGTTTCAGAAACTTATTGTAATTTTCCCTTTAGTTTCAATATTAAAGTTATTATTTCCCAATTCCTTCATGTTTTTTGTCGTGCAGGAGTGGACAGCCAAGGCAGACTTCACACATCACGCCCACACAGCATCCATATCAGCTGTGGCAGCCAGTGAGAGGTTTGTTGTCACAGGAAGCAAAGATGAAACCATACAGCTGTATGACATGAAGAAGAGAATTGAGCATGGTGCTTTGCTGCATCATGACGGTGAGTATCTCAGGTAGATCTTATGCTTGACATTAAGTTATGTATATGGGCTGAATGCACAATGCAGGACAAGAAGCTGTGGCACAGTGTTGCTCAGCAGTCTTCCAATTTGAATAGAGTGATGGGAGGGAGTGGCCAGTAATTTTAGATGCAGTCTTAACTATTTTTTTCTAATGAATTTGTTTCAGTAGCAGTCAGACTACCAAACCATACTGTGATGGAGACAGTTATCTCACTTTCTAAAGGAGATGTGTAAAACAGGACCCAAATGCACAAAAAATATAATCTCTTTTTAAATCTTCACATATGATTTTTTTCCTCAGTTACAAAAAAACACCACATTATTTTAAAACAAGATTTTTACTCATAATGAAACATTTTTTTAGACCTACTTCCATTTTTTTTAATGATTTTTTTTATAATGGGTACTTTTTAAAAACATTTTCATTGGCATGGCTTTTCTGGGTTTTTCAGGTTTTTAACTTAAGAGCCAGCAGTCTCATTATTTATTTTTGTTAGAATCCAGTTGTTTTTCCTTCTTCTCTCACATAATTTCATGCCCAGTTTTCCCGACCACCTTCCTCACTTATGGTAGCAAACTGATTTCTCATGAGTTCATTTGAAATGCCTGTTGGGGTCTGAATAAATATAAAACATTTACCCAGGCAGCTTCATAGACCTATTTGTTTTCTTGGCTGATGGAACAAGAAGTTTGAAACTGAAGAATTAAACAAACTTTAACTTTAAACTTTAAGACAGTACCTTGTGATCTGACTCAAACTTCCCTGTAACTGCACAGGCACCATCACCTGCCTGGAGTTTTATGGATCGTCTCATTTACTGAGTGGAGGAGAGGATGGACTCCTGTGTGTGTGGAGCACAAAGAAGTGGGAGTGCCTCAAGTCCATCAAAGCTCACAAGTAAGTACACACAGACAGGTGCTGCAGAAGCACTGCGACGGTTGTGTTTGTATGATTGCTGTCTTGTATTTTCTTGGATGGGTCAAGTCACAATAACCAGCTTCAAACTCTTGTATTCATCAGAGGCCATGTCATGTCGCTGTCCGTCCATCCATCTGGGAAACTTGCACTTTCAGTTGGGACAGACAAAACTCTCAGGTAAAACCCACAGCTCTGCTCCAGAGTCATTGAGGCAGGTGTTTCATCTAACAGGGAATGAGAAGTGACTGTTGCATCTTTCTGTCCTTTTAGAACCTGGAATCTAATCAATGGCAGATCAGCCTTCATCAAAAACATAAAACAGAGTAAGTTTCATTGTGAAGTCAATGAACTGTTGTTCAGAGATCTTTGTTTATCTGAAATGACCTGAACCGATTTTTTATTTTATTTTACTATACTCACTTTTAACAGATGCACACATAGTTAGATGGTCCCCAGATGGGAATAAATATGTGGTGGTGGCAAATGACACGGTGAACATCTACGACTTGGAGACAGCTTCTGTGACAGGAACAGTTACAAACCCCAAAAGGATCTCATCTATTAAGTTCTTAAATGTAAGTTCTCTGACTATTACTCCGAATTTTTTTGGGAGAAATTCATAAACAATTACTTTTTTGAGTGATAATTGGCAGCTGCCTAATAATCTCACCAAAAGATGACAGTAATTCATTTAGATTAACAAAATATTTACACCTGTAAATTTAAATATATGTTGTAATCCTGCCCTTTTTTTTTTGTTGTGAGGACTCCATCCTGGCCATCGCAGGAGATGATGAAGTTGTGAGGTTATGTGACATGGGAAAACAGAAATGGGTGTGTGAGTTCAAAGCACATGAAACCAGGTAATTCCAAAGTGTTTTTTTTTGTTTGTTTTTTTACCTCACAGATCCACCAGCATTTATGTGTGAAGCTGTTTAGCTGCAGTTGTTTTCAATATGTATTTCAATTATTTTGAGCTGCATTCCTTAAAACGTATTTCTGATGATGTACAGAGAAAAATTGCGTTTCAAATTAAATGTTGTGAAATGTATTAATTGATAAAATGAAAACTGATAAAAAAAAAAAAAACTTTCCATCTGTGATATCAGGGTGAAAGCAGTTGACAGTTTTAATATGGAGGATTACTGCGTGTTGGTGACGGCTTCAAATGACGGTTTCATCAAAATGTGGAAACTCCATCTGAAAGAGGCACGTTTCTAATGTTTGTTTGTCTTGAACTCATGAGTAGAAGAGATTTAGTTGTTACTTCAACAAAGTTTCTGAAACATTTACATTTGCAGCGACAGTGAGTGTTATGACCTTTCTACATACAATATATCTACTTTGGAAAACAGAGTAATTATGTTCTTTAATATTAGCAATAATGACTAAACTCAGATCGATGTGTTTAGATTTAATCAGATAAGTAGTAAAATGATAATAATAAAAACCTGTTACAATAATGAAATTATAAGATTGCCAAGATTAGATTGCTGTTACCTGCTGAGCTGCCGATTATCTGATGATGTACTGCTGCTGTCCAACAGGAGCTGGAGCCTCCCACCCTCCTTGGGGAAGTGAACACAACAGCCAGACTGACGTGCCTCGCTGTGTGGAAACCTTCATCAGTGCAGCAGACGGCTGAGGAGCCGGCAGCTGAGGCGACAACGTCTGAAGGTGATATCCTGCAAACACAGACTTTCATTACACTTTATTATCACGTTGGGGAAAAAAAACACCAGTAATAGAAAATAACTGGTATAGTGAGGCTGTTTGTTTTTGTCTTTTTGTTGGGACAGGGAGGCACTTTAGACAAGAGTGGAATGAGAATGAATTGACTGCAGAAAATCTTAACCTTTATCCTAAACTGAAGAAGTTCATATTTACAGTCAAAGCATCATGAAGTTAGAGTAGCAATAACCTCAAAATGTTTACAGTGCACAGTGGGAAAACTGGCTGTACTGGAAAACCTCCAGGCTCTGAAGGAGGATGTTTCTAACAAAAAAAACAACATGTTTTTGTTTAGCTATCTTCCACTAAATAATTACAGAGCTTTCACATACTGTTTCTGCGTCTGTGTCTTGTTAACATCCACCATCTGTTTTCGTGTGTCCACAGAACTTGCTCAAGAACTTTCAAAGACAAAGAGAGTCCGAATCGCAACCGAAGAAGTCATTCTGGAAGATGAGAGCAAACCCAAAAAGAAGAAAAAGGGTGGAAAATAAAATGGGCAGCAATAAAAAATTATTTTTAAATCTTTCCATGAACTATTATAAATCTGGACTGTTTTTCAAACATTGCACAACCAGTTCGACAGCTTTCAAGTTCTGATTGTATTTTTTGGTTAAATATTTTTGTTGTCAACACTGAAAAGCAGAAGAAAAAAAATGGTGGAAAATGAGATGGGCAACAATAAATATGTTTTATAATCCATTAATTTGTCATCTAGTGGTACACAGTTAAAAGTGCTCAAAGTTGGGTGGGCATTCATATGTAAGTCCAGCAATCATTTAAATGTTTTGACCTATTCCTAGGCCACACACACTGAGTATGTGGCTGTCTGCTAAATCTGCTAGGCCCAAAGACGAGCGTCAACATTCACTTGCCCTGACCTAAAGTACCTGTATCTGCATTGTATTTGCTTCTTTGACAACTTCATCTGAGGTCCAGGCCTGGTCACATATATAATATGTAGGTATAATTGGTTCCAATTGCACATGCATAGTTAGCATGAGGAGGTGAAGAAGCATAGACTAGTTGCTGATGCTATTCTTTGCAAAATGTAGACCCGTCAGATTATTAGGTGCATCTAGCTAAAACTAATATGGTCTAATACAACAGTCCTGCAATAAAAATGTTCAGTATGTGTTGAGCAGGTTAAATGTGTTGTATGAGGTTTACTTCATTGCTTTTAGGTGGGTGCACCTAATAAACTGTAGCGTATATCACTGTATATTCACTATCAAGAGAGTTGTGTCCATCATTAGGAAAACATTTGTCTCTCCTTCGATTTTCTTGACAACCGCCATCGTCCAATACACCCACCAAGTTTGAAGTCCATCAGGTGAGCGGTTATTGAGAAAAATGAAATACAGACATAGAAACAGACTTCTTTCATTATGGTTAAAAACGGTAACATTATTTAAGTGCGTAGAGTTTTTGTATTCCTGCCAAGCATTCTTTTATTTTGAAATTCTTTTACATGACTCCGGAAGTGTAAACTTTCGTAAGTGTGGAAGTTCAGGTATGATCACACACAGTTTAGAGAATATTTCGTTTTTTGATTTGTTGACAGTGAAACTTTGATCCGTGCAGACAGACGTGTAAACCGTCAAGTGACGTGTTCTCCTCATACTAACAGCTGCAGGGTGATTCTGGTCATGGCTGTGGACTGGGCTGGGTTCAGTTACGCTGCTCTGGTGACAGCAGGAGGAATCATTGGTTATTTGAAAGCAGGTAGGCAAGACACACTGAGATTTATATATATAACTGATATAACCTGATGACTACAGCCTATGAGGATAGTCTGACCCTGAGGTAAAAGCGGAGAGTTTATAAAAAAAGACAGTCCATCAAACTTGGTTTAACTCTTCATTTCAAAGTAAAACCTTGTTGTGTTTGCTCCACAGGCAGCGTCACCTCTCTGGCGGCGGGGCTCCTGTTTGGCCTGTTGGCTGCAGTCGGTTCTTATCTGGCATCTCAAAATCCCAAGAATGTCTGGCTTTCACTAGGTGAGCAAGTTTAGTTTGTTAAACTGTGACAGTCCAAGTGCAGCTTTCACAAACACATGGCAACAACTGTCTCCCTCCACTGTGGAAATGCAGGCACCTCAGGAACTCTGGCTGTGCTGATGGGACTGAGATTCCTTAGCTCGTGGAAGTTCATGCCAGCTGGTTTAATGACTTTAGCCAGGTAAAAAAAAAAACACTATTACACATTTTAATTTCACTGTAACTGTTAATCAGTTGGTAATTGACAATATCCTGCAACATGAAGAGCGCAGAATTCTGCTTTTAATAACTTGAGAATCTTTTTTGACCATATCTTGATATAAATGTTATTGTCTCTTTTCAGTGGACTGATGCTGGCAAAGATCATAACTGGGATGATAAAGAGGCCACACACATCTTGAAAATACTTAAATGTATTATGTCTTTAAATATTTTGTACATGAATAATCTAACATTCCCCTCTGTGTAGTTCTGTATCATGTTCTTCTGTAAAAGCAATTTATTTTAAACCTGATTTTATAGAAAAATGTTCTTGGACAACAAAACTGATGAAAGGAAAATGTATCTTTTCTGACGTTCAAAAAAAAAAGGGATCGTGAAATAACACGTTCACTTACTTAGATACAAAAACTACTTTATTTCTTTTCTTATGAATTTATTTATTTAGTCTATTATTTAAAAAAAATACTGATGGTAGAAGTCATGACTCACTTGTACAACACTGAACAATATTTAATATCATGGCAAATGTAACAACAGAGTCGTAAGAAATATTGCTGCCCACTGTTGGCAGCAGCCAACAAGTCTGTATTTCCTGATTCAGTGAGAGTCAGTGGTGGAGCAGAGCGGTCTGCTGTGCTACCGGTGACCTCCGTATTTGGCGGCCCAGTCAACTCGTCCATGCACCGGCTGGAGGTTTGTGCTCCGTGATAACATTTTCTTCCCCACAGAGCTGGTGCTGGATCCAGGGATCTGAGGATTCAGAGATCTGCTGCTCCCTCCTTCATACTCTGAAATCAAAGTGACAGTGAAGGAAAAGTGTGTTTACGTAAGACTTGGAGCAACGTGAAGCTACATTTCTTGTGCTCATGATGCTGATATTTGTTTTACCTTCATTTGAGGGCGGAAGTTTATTTGAAGAGATCTTGTTCTTACATGTTTTGATTTTAGAGTCAATTCTTAGATCAGCAGCCGAGGAAAGATCAACTAAGAGATTCACAAAAGGAAAGAGAGTAAAAAAATAAAAAATCATCAGATAGGTTCTGAAAGTAGTATTCACTGAAAGCTACTGCATCAACAAGAGTCTTCTGAGACGCTTTGGTCTTTTAGGAAAATACTGATTCCTTTCCAACTCCAGGGGGCGCTTTGCTGTAGCATGATGGAGGGGAAGTCAAAGAAGGTTTTTCTTCAACTGCATTTTTTCACTTATGTGGTAGCATTAGGTTTTGAGCAACAGAAAACTTAGAAAGAGAGAAGGGCTAATTAAATGGAAAATGTTCTTAGCCAGAATCAAACCACGAAAGTTACAGTTACATGGTTTCCATCGTAAACCACTCGACCACCAGAACGCCCCACCAAGTTACACTTGAACATACTGCAACTTCAAATAATATTTACCAGTATCATCTGACTCAGACCTGACTGATCCCAAGCAAACACTGAACCAAACTAAAGTCTCTCGATCGTTATTTCACCTGCAGTAGAGGAAATGAAAAGCTCTCAGTTGTGACTCACTAGCAGAGGTGCCTTCAATCGGTGCCAGTGTGATCCTGTGTCGAGCTGCTCCTGTTTCCGTCCACTGAAAAGCTGATATATACGTCTTGGTTGGATTGTTGGTGTTGCTCATGAAGGATTCTGGACAGGATAAAGAAATCGATCACTGATGACAATGTTTATAAAATACCATGTCACACATATTAAATTATATAATAATGCATCCATCATGTTTTACCAGCTGATTATATGTTTTTTTTGTGTGTAAAATCTTAATCTTCAAAGTAACTATTAACTAACTGTCAGATAAATGTAGTGGAGTAAAAATATAAAAATGCTCCTACCTGTTACTCTGAACGGGTAAAAGTACTCTAAACTTTATCCTCGACTCTCTTACCTTTATTGAAAGAGAACTCCAGGCCCTGTCCTCTGTCCCACAGGTTTCTGCTGGCAACCTGGCTTCCTACTGAGGAGTTGCTTTTTGGATTTACGCCTGAAAAGGACAGAGAGCTCAGAATGAACTCACTGTACCTGAGCCCACACACAACACATAACCCATATCTGATGAAACTCTGACACACGCTATTTAGATCCAGCACCTGCGGTATGTGGAAAGTATGGACACCACTGGAGCTATAAAGTTGCTTGTATTAGAAAACATTAACACTGAATTTGTGCAGCATGAACTAAGTAATTCAACAGGTCGAGAACAACATACAGCAACAACCAAGAGTCTATGAAGTGTCAATTCCCAGCTTTTACTGCTTTTGACCATAATGTGTTATATTAATAAAATTGATTTTTCTGGTATTTTTTCTTCTTTCAGTGTTTTTGGAGCTAAAACTTTTTGTTCTCACATAAGTGTATAATTTGTTTCATTCCTTACAATGTAATCACAATTGTCAGTGTTGGTAGTGCTTAATTTTTAGTGTTTAGAGAATCATTTTTGCTTCCCTGTGTAACTGAAGTAGCATAATGTAAACTGAACACTCGAGAAACTAAAATTATGCTGAGAACGTTTTTTTGTTTACTTTTACCACTAGACTGGGACATTTTTTTTTTTGTGTGTGGTAGATCACATTTTCTCACCTGGCAGATATCTGGACTGGCGGAGGTAGTGCTGCTTGGCTGACAGGGCAGTGGAGTCAGTTCTGTTTAGCCCAGCTTTGCTTGGTAACTTTACTACTGTATTGATCTTTGACTGTGGAAATCTGGACAAAAAAGCATTATTGTATTTTTTTTTCAAAACAAATGATGAAGACGCTTTTACGTGAAAATGAAGATCTCTAACCGGCAGCTGTGCCCTTCGAGTGTCCTGTCTTTCAGAGAGCTGATGGTGGGTTTCTTGGAGATGGAAACCCCAGCGTCTGTGTCGTCACCTTCGTCCCAGCTGTCGACTGACTTGAAAGACGTCTGGCCCCATCGTCTACGTCCCGTCCTGACTCTGGATACAGCGTTCTCTGCTCCAGTGGCTGCTGCTCGCTGATGCAGAGAATAGAGGGGAGATGATTTTTATGATTCTTGTGTATGTTAAAACGAATCGATATTCAGTAATGAACATTTATCTGCTCTAGTCTGAAATAACGAATCTTCCCTCCAAAATGAATGGTTGAAATCAAATTCATGCTGGTGTAAAGTCAAATCTATGACAATTCTCTTAATAAAACTAATTTAATTATCAAGGCATGAATGGGAAAGATATAATTCCAAGGCCTTTTTATTGTAGGCTTTGATATCAATGTACAGGATGGAAAAATGTATTCTAAAGGACTTGAAAAGTTCTCGGTTTGCCATTGAGAAGCTGAATGATACCTACAGAGTGCCAGCTCATCGGCTGCCTGTTTTTCACCAGGCTGAGAGGTTCCTGCTGCCCCGGTGTTGCTTGTTGTCTGCTTGACTCTATGTTGTCCTGAGGAAGGTTAATCTCCTCTAGAGGCTGATGTAGATGTTGGATGGAGGTCTGTGGATCTGCCTGGGTCTTGCTCGGCTCTCCGGACTCCAGGTCTGTCTTACAGAGGGACAGAGGCTTTGGTTTGGCTGTAGCCGCCTCAAACGTCCTTGCGTGAGCCTTGTGATGCTCTGAGTACTTCAAAGGAGCACCGAGCGCCTGGCCGACATGGAAGTATGGATACCGCAGAGCCTGGAACACAAATGGAACAAACCAAAGGAAGAATATTTACACTTACATCTTTTTAGTTCATGTTCAAGCTCAAGATTTGGCTTTTCCACAAATGAGAAGCTTTCAGTGTGGCATAAAGCAACATATTAATTATGGAAAGAATATACACAAAAATATATAATTAATTTAAAAAATAATCAAAAAATTAGAAGCATCAAAATAAAATAGCAAACAAGAACATAGAAATTAGGCAAAGGGTTCAAGTCTATAAGACATGGAATATTATGCATAATATATCTTTTAAAGGACTAATGAGACAAACCGCCATTGCACATTTCTCACAGTGAAAAGGCTAAAATTATTAACATACGGCATACTTTGTCATTTTCAAGCTTCACTAGTATTTAAAACATTTTCACAATGATGTGTTTGTCTTTCACAGTTTGCATGAAGTCAGTGGACGTGCACTACCTCAGTACATCAAGTCTGGTTTTACAGTAACAGCCAAGGTAAGCTGACTGATTCCCACTCGGGCCTCACATGCTAAAAATAAGTGCACTCAACAATGTACTCACAGGCGCTTGGGATAAAAGCATTCACCGAAGGACTTGTGTTACTTTGTCAGTGTCACCTCAACATGACTCAGTTGTCTTCACTCTAATCTTTGTATATTTTTTGTTTATTCGGGCTAATCTATGTTGAAACAGCATGTACCTGAGCAGCACTTGGCCTTTTCTCAGGATCCCACTGCAACATGTCTTTCATCAGTGTGATGGCGTCGTTGCTGGCGTTGGGGATCAGGGATCTGAGGCTGGTGGGGACACACTTTGGGAAGCGGAAGTTCATAGAGAGCGCCAGGTTGAAACCCTCAGGCCAGTCCGACTGACGTGGCAAGAAACAGGAGCACACAATACAGTTAGTTTTTTTCCTTAATAAAATGTAAATGTCTTCAAACAGAGTTTTTGCTACCAAAAAGAAAGCACCACAGAATGTCCAAGAACAGTGAGTGTCACCATAATCCAAGAAATATACACAGAGGTGATGAATTGAGTTTGGTTGCATCCACAGACACAGCAGAGGCACCACTTGTGACACCTGTTGTGATGGCTCACCTTCTTCAGCGTTCCCAGCACCTGACAGATCTTGAATATCTCGTCCACCTCGCTGTTGCCGGGGAACAGGGGTCTGAGAGTGTAGAGCTCTGCCATGATGCAGCCCACGGCCCAGATGTCGATGGGTGAGCTGTAGGAGCTGGACTTGAGCAGAACCTCTGGGGCTCGGTACCTGGTATGACAATGTTTATGGAACATCTGCATATAAGAGATTTAACTCTTCTTCCTCTTGTTTATGTCAATCTCTGTCCCTGTTATTCTTGATAATCCACAAACTTTTATATAGAACTACTTTCTTGTAGGTTGAATTATGCAGATTAATGGGACCAGCAAGATGTTGCAGTTGATTTTTTAAAAATCTAATTCTTAAAAGGTGTGACCACCACAAACAGTTGTACGATCCATGGTAAAAAATAAATCCAAAGTAAAATAAAACTTCCAGTATAGCTAAAGGAGGAAATTAAAAAAAATATTTTCTGTAATTTAGTTGAACTGACTTTTTAGGAAATAAACCCATGGACCTTTAAATATAATACTAACGGAAACCATACATAAATTTGTAATTTCTGTCACATCAAAGATGGACAATCCCACATCAGATTACAGATAGTATGACACACCACATTGTATTGTCTACAGAGAGATAAACATTGAAGATGTGAGTTGTAGAGGTAGTGGATTAATGTTAATATGTAGTATAAATAGAGGGTATCAGCCGAATAATCACAACACTGATTATCCACTGTCTAGTCAGTTTGTCTTCCTCTGTCCCCTGAATGGATTTACCTCCCCCATGTCAGTATCAATTAAATCTTATAATCTTTTTAAAGGTACATGTTCAGTGATAATACAGCAGGAGTTACAGTAGGTCAAAAGATTCAGGTCAGACTACACATGCATCACAGCTCATTATGTAGAAGGTGATCATCTACAGGAATTACATGGATATAAGGGGACTCTGATGTGAGGTGAGTCTCACCATCTCGTGGACACATAATCTGTGTAAGGTGGCTGGGAGCGGATTTCTCTTGCTAGTCCAAAATCTGCAATCTTAACCAGCTCTGGGCCCATGCAGAGCAGGTTCTCCGGTTTCATATCACGGTGGAAATACCCTGAAAAACACGAGTAAGTCAAATAAAATTGTGTTGTTGCTGATCTTTGTTTAGATTTGCTTTATATATATGGAAAAAAATATTTATTGCCTCTAACTTCTGCTAGTATTGCAACCACTACTATTTATACTGCAACCAAGATGTGACTCTCTATTGATGCATATCACAGTTTTATGTGTTTTTAGATTTTTTTATTTATTTAAAAGACAGAGTTAAAACATCTGTGGCAAAAAAGAGATGCTTTAACCTGACAAAACACAGTCAAGCCAAGCACAGAGAAAAGACAAGAGGAATCTCTTACCGTGCTTATGCACAAATGCTAAGCCAGACAATATTTGGAACAGAATGTTCCTTATCTCATTTTCAGAAAACATCTTATCTTCCCTGGCAGCAGCAAAGTGGTAAAAGACAAAAGAAAAAGAAAGAGGGGATAAACGAAAAAAACACTCTGCAAACAATCATGCCTTATTGAAGTGGGAATAACACCAACACCCACGTGCACTAAAAAGCGTTGATTTTCTTTTTTTCTCTCTCTGAGAAACAAAACTTTGTTCAGTTAGGCTTTGGGGCTCTCACACCTCCTCTTCTCACAACAGCACACAAGAGAAGTGACTCATTTTTGGTTGGAGAAAATCATGTGAAGCCTGCTGTCTTATCAACCATCCAGCATTTATATACTTTGTGGGTTTAGATATGTTGTTTTCTGTTTAGTCAATTAATTACGTAAAAACCAAGACAGTGCTCACAGCTTGATAACACAGCATTTTAAGGAAGAGAAAAGATAGCAAGGGTATTTTTTTTCTTTTATCTGTACTGAAAGGCCACGCTTAAAATCACCTACCATGTTCATGAATAGAGAACAGTCCCTGTAATATCTGAAATGTCATGTTTCTGACGACTGACTCAGGGAACAACTTGTTTCTGCAAAAACGAAGTCTGACACATTATGACTCAAGCTGACCCAAATAGTTCTCACATTCCCAATGGTAATGAAAACACTCTGTAGGATTATATCACAGAAATAACTCTGTGCACATAACTAAAATAATGTATAAATGCACAAGTAACTTTGGTTCTTACCTTTCTTTCATGAGCTGATAGAGGTTTTCTTTCATGTACTCAAAGACAAAGTAGAGATAGTCATTTTCCCTGATGACTTCCTTCAGTTTCACCACATTGGTATGGTTTAGCTTCTTCAGAGACTAAGAACACAAATTATTTAAGAAAGACATACAAAAGATTCATTAAATAAAGTCATTCAAAGTCACCTCATCATCTCAGTAAATAAGCTCAAATGCCCGAACATACTGTAGTGTCTGAAATTAGCTCTTTCACTCAGCTGCCAGGGGCTTGTGTACAACAACTTTACAGGCCAACAATAGTTTAAGCTGCCAAAACAATTTGTCACAGTACCCACTGTCAGTAGTTTTTTATGCTCAGGCTAATGTGTAAATTTCAAACTTGCTCACTCACTACCCAGTGGATAAAGAAATGTAATGTATCATGGAGTGCAGCTGAAAACGAGACAAGATGACATTTTGGAGTTGCTATCGTCCTCGTTTATTGTCAGGTTTTCAGTGTGTGGCAAACAAAGCCAAGCTAGGACAACAGTCGGTGCCAGGACTAATGCAAAATTGTCAATTATTACTAAAAGTCTTTGTCTTTATATGTGAATATACCTTTTATCTATATTGTGGAGATAATTCATGATGGACAATATATATGTAGATATGAGTTGCTTCCTAATTATGAGTAGCTTTACTGGGTTCAGTTTCTTACTGTATATAAATTATGTCTTAATCCAAAGAAATGTTGCAAAACCAAAAGCTGGATTTTGCAGGTTAAATCATTTTTGGTTTAAAATGACAACGAAAAAAAAATTGTTGGCTCAGTGATGTTACTGAATATAAAGTCAAAAGCATAATGACTATAATGATTCTCACCTTCACTTCTCTCAGATTCAAGCATTCATCCCAAGAATAAAACTTCCTCTTCATCCTGTTGAAAAAAAACATTTTCATGATTAAGTTATTGTTGATACTTGAGTTTCTTTACTGTGTGATCTGACAGTTGTAGGAAACTAAAATAAAAATAAAACATTTTCTAAGGTTTTAAGAACATCAATACCCAGAATTAATCTAATACAAAGTTCTCTGACTTTAAAGATTTGCTTCGGTATTTTTTGCCTTTATTGGACACTTGACATTATACATACAGACAGGATATATGTATGATAAAAATATGGGGAAAGGCATGTTAACCACTACAAATTAATTCAGATCTCTATGTTCTGAGCACTCGCTGTGTGGTGTTCAGGAGAACGCTTTGTGTTTCATTCCTGTGTCACAATGTGCATTCAGATATACAGCAAATCTATATTGTAGGTTCCTCATTTGGAGGGATTGGATACTATTCTGCCCTTTGAAGATTATTATATAAAACCTTGCCTTGTGGAGCTACAATAAACATCTAGACCTGCTTTACTGATGGTTGTGGTGCCTTTAGGGGCAACAAGGACCTGGTATTTTCCAGTTTTTACTCATACATGTTTACACTCATATTCATTTGAATATAAAAGTCACAAAATACATTGAATATTGGCTGTTGTAGCCTTATTTTCTTACTACTACACTTTCATAATAGTTTTCAAACACTGTAAGAGCTAACACTATGCTGCGTACTTTCACTTCTTTCACTGTCATCAGTAGTATCAGCTTGCACTATAACATTACATTTACACACAGTGCCTGGTGAAGCCTTGTAAAAACATTCATTATTAATTTCTTGCCAAGGACAGATAGGAAAGACAGAGAAGGAACTTTGACAGAACAATAATTGTTAAGTGCCTGTACTTTGACAAGAAACATGCATCTTCAAAATTATCCTTAACGTTGTCATTTCAAGAGGTTATTTCCTGTAACGCGGGCGGCTATGATGCACACAATCATAATCTATTCTTTTATTTGTGTGTGCCATGTGAGGACACAACATGTTTGAGTCTACAGCCTCCGAGCACGTTGCAGCAGCCACTCAGGGTTTAATCATCTTAACAGATTGAGACAAAACAACAGAGTATGTCCGCGGTTTGTTTACTGAGCTACTCTCACCTCTTTATGGCCACCAGCTCCCCAGTCTCATTGCTCTTGCCCAGGAGCACGCTGCCATAGGTGCCGTCCCCCAGCTGCTTGAGAGTGGTGTAGCGGTTCATCGTCCACAGAGAGCCCGGCCTCCCCTTCACCGAGGAGCCTTGACAGTCCCACACAGTCCAACAGTTGGTCATTGTAAGCACAGGAGAAACATCCCGCCACAGATCAATGACTTAACGGCCCTCGACTCTGCTCTATCCTTCTGCTACTGTCAGGCTACTCAAAAGCTTTTACTGTAGAAGCACAGACATAAAACATGAGTGGTCACCCTTTACCTTTCCCTCTGCAGAAGAAGGGTGGATGTTTACCTGGCGAGGGAGAGTGGAAAAATGACACTGTGTCGATCCTGCCTGTTGCACTGCGCCTCACCTATCTTAAGGTAAGCCTTCACGGCAGACAGAGGAAGGGCAATCCACTGTGAGGGGAAGGGATTAAAGTTGACATGAGCTTAAGAATGTGTGCCAGGAAACAGACTCACAGGAGAAGGTTTTACCTTATCAAGTCCACTGAGTAAGAGAACAGGACCATGCTGGCACCTTTGTGTTTTGTAAGGTTTGATGATGTTGTAATATTTCAAATCAAGGCTACATGCATGAATTTGATGCAGAAGCAAAGGGCTTTACCCACCTTTGTCCAACACTGGTCACATAGAAGTGAGCCAGTGGTATTGAAAGGTGTTGATACTTCCGAGTACATGTTTTGGTGTCAAACATTGTCGATTATTGGACAAAAATTTTCCCTGACTGTTTTTGGTTCTGGAAGTTTTAAGTAAAGAGCTGTTGAACAACTATAATATAATTTATTCTACGAACGTGGAAGCACTAACCTACTCCAATGTGATGTGATCCAACACCTCCAGCTGGAAAAATAGGGGGAGACACACCTCCTGCTGTCAACGCTGATTTCATTCTTTAACTAAGCAAATTCTCCTGCTTTTCTTTCATATCAAGTTAATGCGCATTTCACAGTGGGCATGACTGAAAAGCACATCTTAGTCAGACTTGAGTAATTTAGGGCCAACGTATTTATAACTGATGTAAGACGAGGTCAGAGGAGTAAAACTGTAGAGTACAAGTGCAAGCAAGTAGTAAGGATGGCACCACTTTTAAATAAGGAATCCACTATAAAGGGTGTATAAATCATAACCAATGGCTTTATTAATGGTTAGTAAAACAACTGATAATGCTTTATAGATCAGTTAAAAGCCATTAAGAGGAACAACTTTTGGGTTACCAGGTTGTGAAAAATCTTGCAACAAACCTATTTTCACTGATTAATGTGACAAATATTTTCTTTATTTATCAATTAAAATATCCACTACAAGTACTACAAGTCTCCAAAACAGCTTGTTCCAGCTAAGAGTCATAGTCAATTGATTATCACAAGAAAAACAGCAAATAGTGACATTTAAAAAGCTGGAAGCAGTGAATTCTTGGCAATTTTGCCTAAAACATTATTATTATTATTATATGGTTAAGATCATTACAGGTTTTTCACTTAGTAATAAGCCATTAAGTTTGCAGTTGCAAATGTTAACAAAGTCATTAATAAAAGGTCAGCAAAGTCACTGTCTGTCAAGTCAAGTCTCCAGGTATATCTGTTAATAAGTTCTTAATAAATGGACTGTGGTGCAGTTGCTTTACAGTGCTTTTGCAGAGGGGCAGAGGTCAAACAGCCTTTGAAGGGATTTCCCTGATGAAAAGCTTTCCTGATTACAAATTATATATATACGTATATACAGTATATATATTAATGGGCAGTGTATACATATTTTAAAGCCTTTTATTAGAAAGCAAAGTGGCAGGAATTTTAGTTTGAGCTGCTGAAAAATAACCGAACTATACTTTTCGAAGTTTGACATTTTCACTGTCCTTTCAATATTTTTTTTTTATGCTGACCAACGTTGAACAAGGCATCACAAATTTCAAAATGTTGTTCATAACTTTGTTACATAAACTGATTTAGCGTAATAGCAGACAACAAGCAAGCTAAGAGTAAACACAGGAGCTAGAGGGCAAAATAAGCTAAACTCACCCGCCTGTCCAGTCCTCGTGTTCAACCAAACGGTCAAATAAGCATTTTTATTAAATATTTACTATGTCTAAAATAGTATAACTAAAATTTAGGGAAAGTATACCTACCACAGGAGACATTTCCATACTGGTGAAGGTATACGGTGAAGCTTGCAGTGGAGAGATGCTGCCAGCTCCATCCGTTTCCAAGGGCGGCTTCCTGTCTCCTAGGCAACGCGCAGACTTCCAAAATAAAATCAAATAAAATCATAACCCACTACTCTAATGTAAAAAGTGTATGAAATACAAGTATGAAAACAAATGGCCTAATAAAAATCTTATAATCAATATTTTAAATAATAGATATAATGTAATATAATAGATCTATCTATCTATCTATCTATCTATCTATCTATCTATCTATCTATCTATCTATCTATCTATCTATCTATCTATCTATCTATCTATCTATCTATCTATCTATCTATCTATGTAGTAGCTGTTCTGGAACTTTCAGTTGTATCACATGATTTTTACAAGCATATGGAGTTTGCCCACTTGAACCAGAAATTGCAATTTCTAAAAAAAATTGTGGTGGGATTGCTGGCTTTTGCACAAACTGAAGTTAAAATGCATTACTGGCTTGAATTTGTATGAAGACGCAGACTAAGTAGTACTAAGAACGAGGAAAGAGTAAAAAGGCCTGAAGAATGTAATCTGTGTTGTAAGTGAAAAAAGCTTAAAGGAGTCATATTTTATAATTGAGTTGATGTACACTCAGACAAAGTTGCATTGCTTCTTGTGTAGCCTAAGCCAAACTGCTTTGCTCCATGAATGGACTGATATATGCATGAAACTGGGGCTGATATTAAAGAAAATGTATGAAGTTTGAATAATTTTGCTTGTTTTTGCTAGCTGCCATTCGCTGTTTACAGCATAATTGGTATTTTCTACATGTAGACTATAAGCAGTTGGCAGTTATCTTCATTTGTCTTGTACAGTCACTGGAAAAGCCAACTCATCTCTTACAGGTGTTAATAGTAAGGTATTTGTCATAATGCACAATATATTATAAATAAGTATGTGTGAAATGTTACAAATGTTACTATTTATTCACTCATTTACTGTGTATAATTTTTGTATATAATTTTTGTTTTGGTGAGTAGCATAAATGGAACTATAACTAGCACTTAGCTTGCTCCCAGTGGGCCATGGGCCCAGTCAGCAAGCTAGCTGCCGGGGGAGGCCCCTCAGCAAAACATTTGCTGTTCTTGCTGTGCTTCGACTCAGTGCCAATTGACAACACAGGTTCACCAGATTAAATAATAATTTAGGTAATAATGCTTAATAATATTGTACCTTAGTAGCTTAAATTTACAATTATTTAAATTACTAAAAGTCCTCTCTAAACCTGGTGTTTTTGGGGTCTCAGTCTGGGGTTAGAGTAGGTTTTGTTGTAATATTTTGGCCTTGCATGTGTTTTACAAGTGCTCCATCTAGTGGTTTATTTTCATCCCTGCATCTGACTTTGGCTCCTGTAACCCTGGGTTTCCCAACTTTTTCTGACCTTTGAATACATGACACTTAGGAGCCTAATTTATTTTGATATTTCTTTCAAATGATCCATAGCTGGAAACAGCATTATGTTGTTGGTTTTGATTAACTGTAGAAGTATATGTGAGAATTATACTATGGGGAAAGTAAGAGTAAGATGTAAATATTTTATATCGTAGACTCGATGGTGGTACGTTTGAATTAAAGAACTCATTATTTTCTTGGGAAACCCCTGAGACCACCCCAAGGATCCCTAAAATGTCGCAAAACTTGCATTTGAAGACCAGAGATTTTGTCAGCATGATGAGGAATCTTCGACTGCTTTGACTTTGAAAATTTACCCGTACATTATGAGAATTGATAAATGACACTTGGATAATTGGAATTCAGAAAACATCACCTTGATAAGAAGGCTGATATAATCAAATGATATTAGGCCTGTGCGTAAATGAACCCGATTAAATCAGGACACTAGAATTAAGGGGGCAAAGAAAAATGCTTAAATGATTTTCACTCATCTGTGTGTAAATTAACTGAAAATCTTTTTTTAAAATAGGTTTTAAACAGGTTTGCGGGCAGGAAACCTTCTTTTAAAGAAACATTTAATGGGCCAAAGGAAGAAATGCTATGTTGTGTAATAATAAAGAGCAGGTTCACTATCTACAGTGCAGTAGGTGTCTTTAGACATGCAGGCATGAAATGTGAGGAATGAAAATCATGACCAGCATTCTCGAAATGGCCATACTGTAGTAACATGACGTGCCGTGCATTGCACCTAACAACTGTGCAGTCAGATTGTTGACTGTCTGCGCAGCGGATAGCCGCGTTTTTCTCCAAGGTTGTGCTTTTGGTTACTTACGGTAAGGTGGACCCGCAGTGTCCACTAAAGGATCAGGTGATCCACTAACTACGAAGCGAAGGCTGACTGGGGAAAATGCAAAATGACATATAGCAAATGTCGGAGCATAATTCATTCACATTTTCGGCTCAAATTCGGACTTAAATCGCACCGCTGGAGCTCCAATGTAACGATGGCTCGTTAGGGCTGGTGGCGCAACTGCGATTTTTTTGATATTTTAATTTATGAAAAATCACATTCACAGACAAATATTGGTTTCAACATGGGGCTGTGCTACAGTTTGCGTCCCCGGCTCTTCGGGGACCTGAGCGGGTCTATCTCCAACGCTACCTCGGACTCGGACCAGCCTCAGGACGCCGCCGTGCCGACCCGCGCCGGGGGAGCTCGCCAGGAGGACACCGGGGGATGCGGGGAGACTTCGTCGCTACGCGGCGGTGGTGGCGGCCCGGTGCGCCCCGGGGACCCTGCCAGGCTCCCGGCTGGGGAGCACCGCCGTGGAGACACCGGCACAGACGGTGTGCTCATACAAAACGGTGGAGGTGGTGGTGGAGGAGGCGGTGGTGGCGGCGGAGGTGGTAGCGGTAAGGGGACAGGGAAGGACCGCGGCCGACGCTTACAGCTGCTGCAAAAGACTAGCACCCAAAAGCAGAAAAACTGGGACAAATTGCTGGTGGAGGAGAAGGAGGCCGAGAAGGAGGCGAAGAAAGTCAGTAAGAATATTGACAGGGCGCTGAAGGAGCTCAAACGGGAGTATAAACAGACGCATCGGCTGCTGCTGCTAGGTAGGTAGAGTCCCTCTATGTTGTTGTTGGACTGGAAGGTGTTTTATTATTAGAAACCAAAACGTACTGGCCTTTCCAGAAATTATGTCACTGCTCTGGCGAGGCCTATTGCCACATCTGTTGGCTTGGCTGTGAAGACTACCCCCTGCGGCTGTCAATGACAAACGATGAAGATGGACGTTTAGACTCACTGGGCCTGCTGTCCTGTTACTGCTACATTTAGGCTTATAAGGAATTTTGAACAGCCTATTATACACAAAGTAGGCTCCCAAAAAGGTCCAGGTTACACAGGTTTCTAGAGGCCACTTAGCTTTTGGCTATTGGGCCATGTCCCCCTGGAAACTACTTCAGTAATGAATTGTATGGAGTTGCCGCCCTGTAGTACAGCATGGTGTAGTAGGCTATAGTATAGGACTACAGATGAAAAATAGACCTTGGGCTGACTTTGGCAAATAAAGTACAGTCACTTTTTCCAACAAATAGATGCAGGCCTGTATTGTAGTATAGTAGTATAATTAGCACGGTGAACTGTAGCATAGAAGTTACATGTATAGTGGTACACAGAGTATAATTTATTTGGCTTTACTATGGAAATATGAAGAGAGACCATTTAGCTTTTTGATATTGGGACTGAAAATTAACAAAAGTATTCTATGGTATAGTGTAAGAGTTTGTCTCACTAACAGTAGAGTGTTATGTG
>NW_019524994.1:403371-406175 GCF_002814215.2 Seriola lalandi dorsalis | reverse complement strand
GCTCCAATGTAACGATGGCTCGTTAGGGCTGGTGGCGCAACTGCGATTTTTTTGATATTTTAATTTATGAAAAATCACATTCACAGACAAATATTGGTTTCAACATGGGGCTGTGCTACAGTTTGCGTCCCCGGCTCTTCGGGGACCTGAGCGGGTCTATCTCCAACGCTACCTCGGACTCGGACCAGCCTCAGGACGCCGCCGTGCCGACCCGCGCCGGGGGAGCTCGCCAGGAGGACACCGGGGGATGCGGGGAGACTTCGTCGCTACGCGGCGGTGGTGGCGGCCCGGTGCGCCCCGGGGACCCTGCCAGGCTCCCGGCTGGGGAGCACCGCCGTGGAGACACCGGCACAGACGGTGTGCTCATACAAAACGGTGGAGGTGGTGGTGGAGGAGGCGGTGGTGGCGGCGGAGGTGGTAGCGGTAAGGGGACAGGGAAGGACCGCGGCCGACGCTTACAGCTGCTGCAAAAGACTAGCACCCAAAAGCAGAAAAACTGGGACAAATTGCTGGTGGAGGAGAAGGAGGCCGAGAAGGAGGCGAAGAAAGTCAGTAAGAATATTGACAGGGCGCTGAAGGAGCTCAAACGGGAGTATAAACAGACGCATCGGCTGCTGCTGCTAGGTAGGTAGAGTCCCTCTATGTTGTTGTTGGACTGGAAGGTGTTTTATTATTAGAAACCAAAACGTACTGGCCTTTCCAGAAATTATGTCACTGCTCTGGCGAGGCCTATTGCCACATCTGTTGGCTTGGCTGTGAAGACTACCCCCTGCGGCTGTCAATGACAAACGATGAAGATGGACGTTTAGACTCACTGGGCCTGCTGTCCTGTTACTGCTACATTTAGGCTTATAAGGAATTTTGAACAGCCTATTATACACAAAGTAGGCTCCCAAAAAGGTCCAGGTTACACAGGTTTCTAGAGGCCACTTAGCTTTTGGCTATTGGGCCATGTCCCCCTGGAAACTACTTCAGTAATGAATTGTATGGAGTTGCCGCCCTGTAGTACAGCATGGTGTAGTAGGCTATAGTATAGGACTACAGATGAAAAATAGACCTTGGGCTGACTTTGGCAAATAAAGTACAGTCACTTTTTCCAACAAATAGATGCAGGCCTGTATTGTAGTATAGTAGTATAATTAGCACGGTGAACTGTAGCATAGAAGTTACATGTATAGTGGTACACAGAGTATAATTTATTTGGCTTTACTATGGAAATATGAAGAGAGACCATTTAGCTTTTTGATATTGGGACTGAAAATTAACAAAAGTATTCTATGGTATAGTGTAAGAGTTTGTCTCACTAACAGTAGAGTGTTATGTGACCTGACCTGTTGGACATCTGTCCAGGTACGATAGAGAAAGCCTTATGATCGGCTTTGATTGACAATACATGATAGAGCACTGTAGGCTACAGTGTTGTATAGCAGCCTGTAGTATAGTATAGTAGTAGTGTTGTATTCTGTAGTGTAGAATATAGTTGAGCAGACTTTAGTATTCAGAGGTGCAGAGAAATCACTTTTGCCGCCTGGACAACATTTGCTCTGAAAATCAGTATTGTAGTGTGGTCTGGTTGTTTGAGGTGTAGCGTGACAGCAGGGACAACAGAAAGAACAGCATTTTGACTTATTGTGGTACATTTACAGTAAGATATTTTAGTAGATAATAGAGCATAGTAGAGCAGGATGTAGTGCAGTGACCTGTACTTTAGTATAGTAGAGTGCTGTAGTGCAGTGTCGAGTACAGTTTAGTAGGCTTTAGTATGGAAACATGTACAGACTACATGGCTACTATGTACAGCATAGTTTAGTATAGTATAATATAGTATAATATAGTGTAGTAGTCTGTGGTGTATGATGTGAAAATGATGCAAATTAGTATAGTATAATTTCCAGTAGAGTGTTGTGGAGTATGATATATTATAGTGGCCTGTGTAGTGTGTTAGGGTTAGTCTGATCCGTCCAGGGACAACCTATTGACAGTAAGGTTTTCAATAAACATAAGTATAGTACGTTATAACAGTGTGTAGTATAGTTTATGAGTCTTGTATAGTATACTGCGATATACTACTATAGTTTACTGCAATTATATAGGAGTTCCCCTTCTATATAATGGCGGGACTGATAGTGGAGAAACTGATTCAACTTTTTCAGTTTCAATTTCAATTTCAGTATGATGAAGATACCAAACCTTTCACAGATGCAAAGCATTGCTTGCTTTAGTATTTCATATAAGGACGGATTGAAGTTTCTTTCAGCTGCTATATCAAGTCATTTGAAAGAATCACTCATAGCTATTTTATAGAAGAGAAAAATGATCACAGTTAGTCAAGTTTAATTTATTTGCATCCACATAAATCACTTAATGATCCATTTCAGGTTATTAGTCTTATTACCTGATCTACAGAAATGTAAGAATAACATGGAACCAGTCAGTGGAGTCCTGCGGTTGATGGCTTATGTTATTTATCAAAAGAATTTACAAATAACAGTCAGCAGCATTTGTCCTGACACATTTAGTGTGTTTCCAGATGGAAACAGCATGAATGTGTTTTATGAGGCTGGACGTCACTGGTGCTCAACACTGTGACATGTTTCATCCACTGCACACAGTTAGCAGATAGGTTCTAAAATTTAACATCCACTTTTGCTAATTTACCCCTACAGCTGCCTTTTACCAATGAAATTTAAGGTGAATTTACAATCCCAGTCATAATTCACTCAGATTTTATACGAGTGGGTCGTGTTATTATACCACACATACAATAACCATCTCAATATTGTACATGTAGGCTAATACAGTCC
>NW_019524994.1:400199-403351 GCF_002814215.2 Seriola lalandi dorsalis | reverse complement strand
ATGCAAAATGACATATAGCAAATGTCGGAGCATAATTCATTCACATTTTCGGCTCAAATTCGGACTTAAATCGCACCGCTGGAGCTCCAATGTAACGATGGCTCGTTAGGGCTGGTGGCGCAACTGCGATTTTTTTGATATTTTAATTTATGAAAAATCACATTCACAGACAAATATTGGTTTCAACATGGGGCTGTGCTACAGTTTGCGTCCCCGGCTCTTCGGGGACCTGAGCGGGTCTATCTCCAACGCTACCTCGGACTCGGACCAGCCTCAGGACGCCGCCGTGCCGACCCGCGCCGGGGGAGCTCGCCAGGAGGACACCGGGGGATGCGGGGAGACTTCGTCGCTACGCGGCGGTGGTGGCGGCCCGGTGCGCCCCGGGGACCCTGCCAGGCTCCCGGCTGGGGAGCACCGCCGTGGAGACACCGGCACAGACGGTGTGCTCATACAAAACGGTGGAGGTGGTGGTGGAGGAGGCGGTGGTGGCGGCGGAGGTGGTAGCGGTAAGGGGACAGGGAAGGACCGCGGCCGACGCTTACAGCTGCTGCAAAAGACTAGCACCCAAAAGCAGAAAAACTGGGACAAATTGCTGGTGGAGGAGAAGGAGGCCGAGAAGGAGGCGAAGAAAGTCAGTAAGAATATTGACAGGGCGCTGAAGGAGCTCAAACGGGAGTATAAACAGACGCATCGGCTGCTGCTGCTAGGTAGGTAGAGTCCCTCTATGTTGTTGTTGGACTGGAAGGTGTTTTATTATTAGAAACCAAAACGTACTGGCCTTTCCAGAAATTATGTCACTGCTCTGGCGAGGCCTATTGCCACATCTGTTGGCTTGGCTGTGAAGACTACCCCCTGCGGCTGTCAATGACAAACGATGAAGATGGACGTTTAGACTCACTGGGCCTGCTGTCCTGTTACTGCTACATTTAGGCTTATAAGGAATTTTGAACAGCCTATTATACACAAAGTAGGCTCCCAAAAAGGTCCAGGTTACACAGGTTTCTAGAGGCCACTTAGCTTTTGGCTATTGGGCCATGTCCCCCTGGAAACTACTTCAGTAATGAATTGTATGGAGTTGCCGCCCTGTAGTACAGCATGGTGTAGTAGGCTATAGTATAGGACTACAGATGAAAAATAGACCTTGGGCTGACTTTGGCAAATAAAGTACAGTCACTTTTTCCAACAAATAGATGCAGGCCTGTATTGTAGTATAGTAGTATAATTAGCACGGTGAACTGTAGCATAGAAGTTACATGTATAGTGGTACACAGAGTATAATTTATTTGGCTTTACTATGGAAATATGAAGAGAGACCATTTAGCTTTTTGATATTGGGACTGAAAATTAACAAAAGTATTCTATGGTATAGTGTAAGAGTTTGTCTCACTAACAGTAGAGTGTTATGTGTATAGTGTAATGAAGAGCACAGTTTAGTAGGCTTTAGTATACAAAGATATATAGAGACAACTTAGCTTTTGGCTCCGAGCTGTTTGCTCTGAATGTTCTGTAGCGTAGTAGGCCTAAACCTGACCTGTTGGACATCTGTCCAGGTACGATAGAGAAAGCCTTATGATCGGCTTTGATTGACAATACATGATAGAGCACTGTAGGCTACAGTGTTGTATAGCAGCCTGTAGTATAGTATAGTAGTAGTGTTGTATTCTGTAGTGTAGAATATAGTTGAGCAGACTTTAGTATTCAGAGGTGCAGAGAAATCACTTTTGCCGCCTGGACAACATTTGCTCTGAAAATCAGTATTGTAGTGTGGTCTGGTTGTTTGAGGTGTAGCGTGACAGCAGGGACAACAGAAAGAACAGCATTTTGACTTATTGTGGTACATTTACAGTAAGATATTTTAGTAGATAATAGAGCATAGTAGAGCAGGATGTAGTGCAGTGACCTGTACTTTAGTATAGTAGAGTGCTGTAGTGCAGTGTCGAGTACAGTTTAGTAGGCTTTAGTATGGAAACATGTACAGACTACATGGCTACTATGTACAGCATAGTTTAGTATAGTATAATATAGTATAATATAGTGTAGTAGTCTGTGGTGTATGATGTGAAAATGATGCAAATTAGTATAGTATAATTTCCAGTAGAGTGTTGTGGAGTATGATATATTATAGTGGCCTGTGTAGTGTGTTAGGGTTAGTCTGATCCGTCCAGGGACAACCTATTGACAGTAAGGTTTTCAATAAACATAAGTATAGTACGTTATAACAGTGTGTAGTATAGTTTATGAGTCTTGTATAGTATACTGCGATATACTACTATAGTTTACTGCAATTATATAGGAGTTCCCCTTCTATATAATGGCGGGACTGATAGTGGAGAAACTGATTCAACTTTTTCAGTTTCAATTTCAATTTCAGTATGATGAAGATACCAAACCTTTCACAGATGCAAAGCATTGCTTGCTTTAGTATTTCATATAAGGACGGATTGAAGTTTCTTTCAGCTGCTATATCAAGTCATTTGAAAGAATCACTCATAGCTATTTTATAGAAGAGAAAAATGATCACAGTTAGTCAAGTTTAATTTATTTGCATCCACATAAATCACTTAATGATCCATTTCAGGTTATTAGTCTTATTACCTGATCTACAGAAATGTAAGAATAACATGGAACCAGTCAGTGGAGTCCTGCGGTTGATGGCTTATGTTATTTATCAAAAGAATTTACAAATAACAGTCAGCAGCATTTGTCCTGACACATTTAGTGTGTTTCCAGATGGAAACAGCATGAATGTGTTTTATGAGGCTGGACGTCACTGGTGCTCAACACTGTGACATGTTTCATCCACTGCACACAGTTAGCAGATAGGTTCTAAAATTTAACATCCACTTTTGCTAATTTACCCCTACAGCTGCCTTTTACCAATGAAATTTAAGGTGAATTTACAATCCCAGTCATAATTCACTCAGATTTTATACGAGTGGGTCGTGTTATTATACCACACATACAATAACCATCTCAATATTGTACATGTAGGCTAATACAGTCCTCCGGTTTTCGAAAAGGTCTTGATCAGAAACAGAAGCTGAAGAGTCTTCCCAGCCCTGATGAGGAAAACAAAGTTTAAATAAAAATAGCAACTTTCAGTTATGAAGGTCTTATGTGACACTTAATACCATTTTGTATGTTTTTGCTTT
>NW_019524994.1:375876-400179 GCF_002814215.2 Seriola lalandi dorsalis | reverse complement strand
ACCTGACCTGTTGGACATCTGTCCAGGTACGATAGAGAAAGCCTTATGATCGGCTTTGATTGACAATACATGATAGAGCACTGTAGGCTACAGTGTTGTATAGCAGCCTGTAGTATAGTATAGTAGTAGTGTTGTATTCTGTAGTGTAGAATATAGTTGAGCAGACTTTAGTATTCAGAGGTGCAGAGAAATCACTTTTGCCGCCTGGACAACATTTGCTCTGAAAATCAGTATTGTAGTGTGGTCTGGTTGTTTGAGGTGTAGCGTGACAGCAGGGACAACAGAAAGAACAGCATTTTGACTTATTGTGGTACATTTACAGTAAGATATTTTAGTAGATAATAGAGCATAGTAGAGCAGGATGTAGTGCAGTGACCTGTACTTTAGTATAGTAGAGTGCTGTAGTGCAGTGTCGAGTACAGTTTAGTAGGCTTTAGTATGGAAACATGTACAGACTACATGGCTACTATGTACAGCATAGTTTAGTATAGTATAATATAGTATAATATAGTGTAGTAGTCTGTGGTGTATGATGTGAAAATGATGCAAATTAGTATAGTATAATTTCCAGTAGAGTGTTGTGGAGTATGATATATTATAGTGGCCTGTGTAGTGTGTTAGGGTTAGTCTGATCCGTCCAGGGACAACCTATTGACAGTAAGGTTTTCAATAAACATAAGTATAGTACGTTATAACAGTGTGTAGTATAGTTTATGAGTCTTGTATAGTATACTGCGATATACTACTATAGTTTACTGCAATTATATAGGAGTTCCCCTTCTATATAATGGCGGGACTGATAGTGGAGAAACTGATTCAACTTTTTCAGTTTCAATTTCAATTTCAGTATGATGAAGATACCAAACCTTTCACAGATGCAAAGCATTGCTTGCTTTAGTATTTCATATAAGGACGGATTGAAGTTTCTTTCAGCTGCTATATCAAGTCATTTGAAAGAATCACTCATAGCTATTTTATAGAAGAGAAAAATGATCACAGTTAGTCAAGTTTAATTTATTTGCATCCACATAAATCACTTAATGATCCATTTCAGGTTATTAGTCTTATTACCTGATCTACAGAAATGTAAGAATAACATGGAACCAGTCAGTGGAGTCCTGCGGTTGATGGCTTATGTTATTTATCAAAAGAATTTACAAATAACAGTCAGCAGCATTTGTCCTGACACATTTAGTGTGTTTCCAGATGGAAACAGCATGAATGTGTTTTATGAGGCTGGACGTCACTGGTGCTCAACACTGTGACATGTTTCATCCACTGCACACAGTTAGCAGATAGGTTCTAAAATTTAACATCCACTTTTGCTAATTTACCCCTACAGCTGCCTTTTACCAATGAAATTTAAGGTGAATTTACAATCCCAGTCATAATTCACTCAGATTTTATACGAGTGGGTCGTGTTATTATACCACACATACAATAACCATCTCAATATTGTACATGTAGGCTAATACAGTCCTCCGGTTTTCGAAAAGGTCTTGATCAGAAACAGAAGCTGAAGAGTCTTCCCAGCCCTGATGAGGAAAACAAAGTTTAAATAAAAATAGCAACTTTCAGTTATGAAGGTCTTATGTGACACTTAATACCATTTTGTATGTTTTTGCTTTACTTTAAACAGTGCAGTGCTTTATTACTCTATATAATAAATGGCTACCAGTTTAATTTCCTGAGTAAACAGCCCTCACTAATTACACACAGGAAGAAATGGCTCATCCTAATGAAGTCACACAGGGAAGTGTCATACATTCTTCCATGAGCCACTGTTGACAGCCATACACCATGTGTGACCTGTGTTACTGTGTGATTTCAGCATGTTATTATGGTTTGGGGCGGCTTTCTTCACCGCTACAGAATCACAATTATTTTTGGGAGCTATCTGTCCTGGTTCACCCAGGGAGCCTCAGCACGAGCCACAGGCCACTTTTGGTTTCTCTGAAGAGGCCTACGGGACTTTATACCCACCAGGTCTCCAGTAGGACTCTTGTTGCATGCCAGAGGACTGAGGTGGTTTGTGTTCCTCTGAAAGTGGACACCTTTCAAATAGTGTTACATTTCAAGGCAACGTATGCTAGCTAATCTGGGTCACTTTATCTGTTTGTATTTGCTGCAGGTATTTAGTTGAACAGTGATAGCCATGAGGAACATTTCATTTTAACAGTTTTCCTCAATGAGCTGCCGTGTTCGGCGAGAGCTGGAGCTGGAGTCCATCACTTTCGGTCATATTTATAGCCACTTAAACTTTTGTGTTTGATCAGGTCTGTGGTATGACACAAGCTGACAGTTGATCATTTTAGACAGAGTTACAACTCTGTGGAAAAAATCTGCAGAATTGAGGGTAGGTTTTGTCATACGCCTGTACAGAATAATAAAATAATTTAGATTAAAGGTTTCATATTGTTCGGTTATAAGGTTTTATTTGAGTGGTTATGTGCAGAAATGATAAATAAAGGTTTAACTTGATGCTTTGTAAATACATCCTACTCAGTTAAAACTATAATTATTCAGTGAATACAGATGGAACGGTTACTTTATTGTACAAACATCACCTGATCTAGTTCAGATCAGTTGCAGTAAACCTACTGAATTTATAAATCAACTACTTGATTATTACTCTCTGGAGTGAAAGGGCGCGTACTATCTTAAGCAAAAAAGCCGAAACTAAACAGCTTCCAGCTTTTTAACTCCAATTATTTTGCTGGATTTCTTAGTCTTTTATTATAGTAAACTGAATCTTTAGGTTTTTGACTGTTAACTTGAAGGATATCACCCTGGGATCTGGGAAATTGTGATGAGCATTATTCACTCAATCAGTTGATTAATTGATAATAAAAAGTTTTTGCTGGTTGAAGCCCTGACTGTCCAGACCTTTATCCATGTTGATATCTTTATGTTGATCAAAATAAAGCTCAGTTGTGATGTGACTGGAGTTAAGCGTCCTTCAAATACAAGTTTCAGACATGGGAAGTCAAGTACATGATATATTTAAAGTAGTTGGGAAGTCAGGAAAGACAACAAAAAAATTTCCACTAATTAAGCCATGAATCACTGAGTCACTGGAACAGTGGGTTATTATAAGACTCTTCCAGCAAACACAATAACATTTTTCAAGATGCTATTGCCTGTAAAAAATGGAGTAACTTACAATAACAAAGTCATTATCAAATAAGTTTGACCAGAAGAGGATTCAGAAAATCTAAATTCTTTTAATAGAGTTCCTATAGACTTTATATTTTAGTACATGAGCACAAGGATGGGAACTGGAAGGCGAGTTCCTATTATTTCTTGGAAAGGAAGTTACTTTATTGTTAGGTCTCTTGGATCAGATTCTGTACAGGGCCTGTGATAATATCTGTTACAGCTTTCCTAGATGTCCTTAACTGGCTGTTTCATATCTCAGTCTTATCAGCCTTCGTGAGCCTGAACAACAGGCTCCTAGCAATGTAAGTACACTCCACAGAAGTGATCACTGAAATCAGGTAGGCCATTAAATAGCTTGATGGAAGTCACAAGATTGTCATGTCTTGTCAGTGTTTTCTTTTCCTTTGTTTTTTGAGCCACTATCCTGCACCTGAAGCCATATTTTGGAAAAGCTTACTCATCCACAGAGGTACACAGTGGAAGGTATAGCCCTGTCGGCCCTCCCCTTTAAATACAAGTGGAGTCGGGTGAACTTTGCTTCTGTCTAAATGGGTTTTATCATTGACTTGACTTCATTGAACTTTGCTACTAACTGCACAGAGTTCCCAGTCAATGTAATGACCAACAGAAAGTACTGGCGTATGAATTATTGTCATACTGATAGCAGGGCTGCAATGTGAGTTGTCTTGATACTTCAGTCAGCTAAATCAGAGTGAGCCACACCACATTAGAAGGACATTGGACTGTGCTCGGTCTCCTGGTTTTGCTTACTGTATAATTCCTGCTTTATCAAGAGCCTCTGTCCCTCAAGAGACTGCTCTAAAGTTCTTTCCGGCCTCAGAAAAAAAATTTCAAGGAGCCTAATTTTAGCTGGATATCATTTGGACGTGTGCCCCGTTTTTACAGTACATGCTTCAATTACAGTCGGGGGTAGTAAATAAGTGTGGGAGATTTATACATAGAAAAGAGCTTACTTTTAAGTGTCAGATATTCTTAGATTTATTGTAACAGTTCAGTGGCAGTTATAATCTTTACCCTGCCAGAAAGCCTGTGTATTTGACTACATGTATTTATTAAAGGGCAATCATTATGCAGAGCTTCTGTTGTGTTTCCAAAATTCAACTTTACATTGTTGAGAGTTGATTAGCAACTATATATAACGGCCTTACAGTTCCAGAGTGAGGAAATCAACTCTCAAACCCTGGCGGTGTTGTTTCCATTTTGCGGTACAGGTTCGCTATTGGCCTGAAAATACTAAAAATATCTTTGTCAGACTTTGAAAACAGAATTTGCCTGTAGTCAAGTATTTTTAGATTGTCTTATTGCTATGTTTACTTAAGAAAAGGATCAGGAAATGTCTTCCAACCCCGGCACATGCACACATACTGACAGAGGAGTTAATTATGGAATATTCTACTCTTATTTCCTACAAATAATGTAACAGCAGTTTAAAGCTCCTCTCCAGTTATGTTGTTTTTTATTTTAAAAGTTTAACCACTGGACACAAGATGTCTTCTACCTGACTGTAAAGAACATTCTCAGTGTATGCACACTGGAACTTTCATTGTTCCCACAGTACAGTTTTGTAAGATGCGTATTGGACCCTGAATCGTTTCCAAATCAGTTGTTCATGTCACAGAATCCTGCTCATATATACGTGTTTTAAACGCAGATTTAAGGGGAGCACAGGGAGAAAGTTTCCCCCTTCAGCAGATGAATGTTAAAACTGCTTTCAGGCTTCAAACTGAAGTGAAGCTCAAACATCCAGGTGAAGTAACAATAAGCAAAACCCATTTTTGAGCTAAAGGAGCCTTAAAAAGAAATTCTTTCACAAAGGTCAAACTTTCACAAATGCACACACATGCTCGCACGCACACACGTGCACACGTGTACACACACACACACACACACGTGCGCGCACGCAAACATCCTTTTAGTCTAGTTGAGAGGAAGCCATAGCAAGCTCAATATACGTATGAGACAGTACTTCCTAAAAAATAATTTATGCAACAAAACCTGGTTCTGTATCATTCAGGGGGAACTGACAATGTTTTCATGTCTGCAATGCGGCCTCTGACCACTAGAGGGGGATGTGGGCCAGTCACTTGTTTTGACCTTGCTCTCTGAGGTGGGGAGACAGGATTTTTTTTTTCTTTTGATAGGGGTGGGGTTGTGGTGCTACTATTTTCACACCACTATAGGTGAACGGAGGGTTCCAGGTTCGATTTGCATGCTGCACAACTTTGTTGCACTCATTTCACTACATGAGACTAGTATTTGCATTGTGTTTGCATAATGGACATAATAACAGCACACTCCTTGTTATATGTTACACAACAAATCATTCATGGTTGTCTCATGCTATTGAGTGATCTATGAGTGTTTGCAATATAAGCGTACAGTACAGTGTATATGTAATGATTGTTTTTGTCTTACCAGAGTGCAACAGTTTAGTATTGCAAGTTAGCCTAGCATTAGCTCAATGTTAAAGCTGGCCTAAGTTTTACCAGTTGCTCTTGAATGAAACATACTGACAGAGTAGCAGTAATGTCAGTGCAACTGTCACCTGCAAATAACACAATGGCAGTCTAAACGGAAAGTGCAGTGCTGGATAGTGAAAAATCAAACCGTAACAAATCCACAACCCCATTTTGGTCTGGTGGAGAGGAAGCCACAGCAAGCTAAACATAAATGTCAGACAATACGCACAACAGTGACAGTTTTTCTATTTCCTCCTAAATGTCATGACCATAACTTCTATTGCTAGACTGCAGTTAATGTAGTACCTGTTCTGTGTTTTAGAGAGTTTGTAGATACAACTTCATCATATGTCACAAACGTATTTATTTGTCTGTGACAGTATAGTAAGTGTTATGTAAGGTTTTTCATAATGTGAGGTCCCACAGTAGTGCTCTGTAGTGTAATGAGGTGAGTTTACAGTACTTACTTGTCTGTGGCAGGTAAAAGCTGGTAAATTGTTACAGAGTAAACAAAGTGGGCCTGCGGTGTGTTCACACTGAGTGGAATTGTTGAAATAATTTATCCTTAACATCACTTTTATTTACAGAGGCGGAGCATATGCAAGACAAGTATCTTCACTGTAAGATTGACAATGTGCTCAATATGGTGTGAACTTTATCATATCATAATAAACAGTATTTCC
This sequence comes from Seriola lalandi dorsalis, assembly GCF_002814215.2. Taxonomy (NCBI): domain Eukaryota; kingdom Metazoa; phylum Chordata; class Actinopteri; order Carangiformes; family Carangidae; genus Seriola; species Seriola lalandi. The sequence goes on along the minus strand of NW_019524994.1, from coordinate 393,857 downwards.
TTTTTTATGTTAAAGGTATCACTATAATATTCCTGTGTTCCTGTTGGTGGAGGCTCAGTGATGACTTTATAGTGACCTAATCAAACTGAATTTTTAAACTGTTATTTTGATTTCCTGTGGTTCCACTACAATTTTACAGTAAGATGATATACTGTGTATAGCTCATTATTTTGCCATTATATTTTGTGTGATTGAATCCAAGCCACTTCTGTTGAGAATTTGCAGGATGCAAAGTCCACAGAAGCAATGGCTTCCTACCTTGTTTGGCTTGTCCTTCACTTCAGTATTTCTATTTTACACTAGTTTATACTTCTACTTCTCTACATTTCAGATTAAGTATTGTACATTTTACGCAAATGCATTTATCTGGTAGCTTTAGTCACTTATTACTTGGTTCATTTTACACACAAAACATGATGCAGTACTATAGTTAAACAACAGCAGTATGTAAAGTAGTTGCTTAATATGCTATTATATATATACATCAGTGATAATATTCCAATAATATGATATATATAAATACATACACACAATAATATAACTCTGTCTGTACATATACTTGTGATACTTTATGTACATTTTACTGAAACTACTTTTGTACTTAGTAAAATCTTGAATGCAGACATTATATTTTCACAGTGGTGGTATTGCCACTTTTCCTCAGTGGTGGAGGAAGTACTTAGATCTTTAACTGAAGTAAAAGTAGAAATACTGCAGCATAAATACTCCATTACAAGTCCATTAGATTTGCTCCGGATCAAGCACCTGCAACATTAAAAAAGCTGCTTTCATGGTAATCAGTGGTGGAATTTGTGGTCCTTGTACTTTACTTGACTATTTCCATGTCATCCCACTTTATGTTTCTACTCCTTGACATTTCAGAGCACTTTTTGTCCACTACATTTATTTGACAGTTTAACTACAGCTACCAGATAAATGCATTTGAGTACATAGTAAATGTAATGAAGTAGAAGTTTAAACTAGTGTAAAATGGAATTACTGAAGGGAAGTACAAGCCCCCCAAAACTGTACTAAAGTACTATACTTGAGTAAATGTACTTAGTTACTTTTCACCACCAGGACTAGTTGTCAGTAATATGTGTATAAAAAAGGTGGCCAATTGGAGCCACTCATTTCCAATATTAATATTGCACTTTGGCAGTTTCCTTTTGTGCAGTATACACATTTATGCTAAATTAACATGTCACAATTGTAGTTTCTTTATGTACAGTAAATCAGTGGTGGAAAGTAACTAAGTACCTCTACTCAAGTAGTGCCTTTAAGAATATTTATGCGGTATTTATACTTTATTATATGGTACTTTATGCTTCTATTTCACTGCATTTTAGATGGAAATATTGTACATATTCTCTACATTTATTCACAGCTACAGTTACTTTGCAGATTAAGATTTTAGATTCAAAACATATGGTCAGTTTGGGGGGAAAATTTATTTACTTGTCTTGACCTACTTTTGCAAATAAGTTTTGTGCAGAAGATTTATGCAAAATTAACACGTCACAATTGTAGTTTCTTGATGTTCAGCAAATCAGTGGTGGACAGTACCCTAATACATTTACTCAGGTACTGATTTAAAGCATAATTTTGAGGTATTTATACTTAATTTTATATTGTTTTATGCTTCTACTTCACTACATTTAGGAGGGAAAACTGGTACTTGTTCTCCACTACATTTATTTTACAGCTATACATTTTATATACAAAACGTATGATCACTTTATAATATATGAAGCACTGTCATATTAAACTACCCAACAAACAATAATCACCACCTCCACCAGCTACATCAATAAATTGCTTCTTACACATATATGCAGCAACAGTAATAAGAATTGAATAATACACAGTAATATAACTGACAGGTGTGACTCTGGTGCATAAAGACTACTTTTATTTTTGATACTTAAAGTACATTTCGCTGATAGCACTTCCTTTTAGTGAAGTAAAAATTTCAATACTTGTAACTACAGAGTATTTTTACACTCTGGTATTGCTACGTTTACTGTAGTACTTGAGTATTACCTCCACCACTGTAAGAAAAACTGGTAGCCTACTTTCACCTGCTCCTTTGACAACCATGAAACTATCCTATAGACCACAGATTTGAATACAGAACTGTTACTTTCATGTAGTATTTTTAAACAGGGGTATAACTGATTTTACATAAGTAAAAGTACTGCTTAGGACTACCTTGATGGTTCCCAGACTTATTTTAGTGTAAAAAAAACCCAAAAACCTCAAACGTAGGTAAAGCCTAGTACACACACACACACACACACACACACACACACACACACACACACACACACACACACACACACACACTGTAAAAGGGTTGCCAGTTTGGGCCAGGGCCACCACTCCGACTGGAGGCCAAGAAGAAGAAGAAGAAGAAGAGACCCAGCCCCTCCTGTAAACCAGCAGTGAGGCGACCGGGCCTCCACCACTTTTGCCGATTAGTTTGATGGCTCCTCTCCCTTTGCCACACAAGTTATAAAATGCTCTATCAGTGCGGGTTGTTAATGTTACAGTTTAACGGAGGTTTGTTTTCCACCTCCTCCTCCACGGTCCACGGCTACTTCCTGGTGCCACAGAGAGAGGCAGTGCTGAGTTAAAGAGACAGAAATACTGATAGAAATTCAGATAGAAAAAAATACGGAGAGAAGAGAGGGGCTGGAGACGCGATAGGAACAGTTGACTGGATTCCCAGGAATTGAAAACCCTCTCTCTCTCTTCTTATTTATATGTATTTTTTGGGTATTCCTCTGTTTAACCGAGTCGTCATTCTTCGTCGGTTTGTAAACTAACAGGCGGTTTGGATGACGGTTGGCTGCGGCTGAAGCGGAATTGTAACGGGGAACATATTCCTCCCTCCGACGGAGAAGCCTCGCAGAGATTTTCCCCCTTTTTTTATTTTACAGTAGACTCGTTCTGTGTTATTTTAAACCACAATATCATCCCTGGTATTATTTTCTATAAATTTTTTTACGATTCCACAAGGAAGGGTTAGGGCGACGGAAGATGGGTTGTTTGGGCAACAGCAAGACTGAAGATCAACGCATCGACGAAAAGGCACAACGAGAGGCTAATAAAAAGATAGAAAAACAGTTGCAAAAGGAAAGACAAGCTTATAAAGCCACACACAGGCTCTTATTACTGGGTAAGGCTGATTTATGTGTGATAGGCTATGTGAAATGTAAGCTAACCGTAATCCCTTTCGTTTACCGAACACGTAGCCCCATTTGACAGCGCTTGCAATAATATGTCATGGGGGTGGATATTGATGGAAGCGAAGCTCCACCAGAGCCTACAATTAACTGGCTTCATTTCCAAAACATTTTTTTGGGCAGGGGGGGAGCTTTACGCTAACCAGGATATCCTCGTTTGTGGTCATTTGGTGATATTTTTATGTATTTTTTGGTCTATTTTCGAAGGTGCGGGAGAGTCCGGAAAAAGCACCATTGTGAAGCAGATGAGGATTCTACACGTCAACGGCTTCAACGCGGAGTGAGTGCTATTCAGTACACTTATTAAACAGCAACGTTAACGGCTCAAAATGTATATTAACGCTTATTTTTACGGCTTCCCTCCTAATGAATAACATTGTCGAGGCCAGAATATAGCCTGTGAATGGATTTTCCCCAGGCACTGCAGCGCCTGTTGGGCCCAGTATCCCATGCAAAGCAGCTAATATCTTTCCCCTCTTTCTCTCTCTCTCCCTCTCTCTCTCTCTCTCTCTCTTTTTTTCCCTCCTTCTCCTTTTCGTGTACATGTACAGTTATCATACATATGTGAGGATCTCAGTGTCACACAGATGCCAAATAATTCACTGTTTCCTGTTTCATGTGAGAGGGTGAAAGGTTGTGATCGACACAGGCCTATTGATGATTTGTTTTGCTGCAAGGCCTTGCATGGCATTGATCTTACCAGTGGTCTATTTTAAACAGGCCTAGTACATGTCAGTCCTGTAACTGTATAAAAATTCTTTTTATGTATAAATTCAAAGTGTTTTTGAAGAAGAGGATGGATTTTAGAGGATAGGAGGCATGATCTGGCATTTTTAAATTACAAAAAAATGAGATAAAATCTTGACTATGGCACATCATATCTCTTTACTTTTGCATTTTAATGAACCCCATCTTGCATTTCACTGTTACCCGTCCTCCACTGGCACATATTCCCAGCCTCGACACCTGTAATGTATGTATACATGCATTGAAACACAGTCTAACCTGGCAGTAACCCCTGTCTTACTCATAACCACTGTGATGATAAATCTTTTGTTGTCTGTTGTGGTTCTTGTTTTTCGCAATTGTTGCCTCACACATCTGTTCTCCCCCAATGCAGAGAAAAGAAACAGAAAATCCAAGATATTCGGAAAAACGTGAAGGATGCCATAGTGGTGAGTTTTATCTGTATTCCTTCCCCAAAATGTGCTCAATGTCTCTGTTGTTACACTGAATCCCACTGCAATCCCATTTCACTGATTATTATACAGGCTTACGATCAGATTTTTTTGTCTTGTATTCATCCTGCTTAATGCTTGTTTTTTTTTTTGTTTTCTCCCACAACTTCTGCTTTGTAGACTATAGTGTCTGCGATGAGCACTTTAATACCCCCTGTCCCGCTAGCCAATCCAGAGGACCAATTCAGAATCGAATACATCAAAAGCATAGCACCTCTCTCTGACTTTGACTATTCACAGGTAAGATGTTCATTACGTTTCTGTGAGAGTGTGTGTGTGTTTGCAGATGTGAATGTGTGTGTGAGAGACAATGAAAAAAGGGCTGGGATGGTATAGATGTGCTTTTTTCTGTCTTTCTTAATGTGTGTTTGCGTGGGTGTTGGATGGTATGTGATGAGAGCATTTGCTTTTTTTATGGCCAACAAAGTTGGTCTTAGGGATGTAGCTCAGGGGTGTCGGATGTAATTTTGTTATAATAGGCCTCATGTTGCCTTTTTTTGTAAATGTACTCCTCTTTATTACATGGTGGGGTCTTTTTTTTTAACAAACTATAGCTAAAGGTATTGAGTTTCCCTTTGGAAGTTAAGAATGAAAATGACAAATAACCCGTATGAAATCAACAGTGTCAAGTGCTTGTTAATGGTTTGATTCCCCTTTCAGAGCTAAAGCAGATTTACTGTATGTGGATTTGAATGCAAGTTGGAGCACATGGGATTCTTTTCAGTGTGTGATCAGCCATTCAATAGTGCGAGGTCATGTGTTGGAAATGTAGATAATGTTTTACATAATTTTGAAAGTGTTCCTTGTTTGACACTGATTATGCAGCACTGCCAAACAGGAATGGCAAATTAATACAGAGATATAGATAAACTCATGGAGGTTTGGTTTTTGTTTATTATTCCACTTTAGTTGGAATCGAGTGAAAGTTTTAACATGCTATTAGGTTCATCAGGTTTTACTGTTAGTTGTGGAGTTGACAATGATCCCGTTTCTCATCATTATAACTGAGGTACCAAGCACTTTTTAATTTTCTAAAGCTGAAACGATTAGTTGATTAGTCGATCAACCGAAAATTTTTGAACAAAAGTTTTGCTAATTGATTAATTCGGAGTCATTTTACAAGCAAAAAACAAAAAAAACTGTACTTTTATGAATGTCTTTCAGTGTTTGACTGTTGGTTGTACTGGACAAGACATTTGAGTGTTGCCTGGGGTTGAGTGAAGGGCATTTCTAAATTTGTGATACCTTATAGACTAAATGATTAATCGACAAAGAGCTGGAGCTTGTTTCATTTTAAGAAAAATATTCTATAAAGTTTGCAGATCTTCACTGTTTAAAATTAGATAGTTGAATTGATTTCACATGTGGTTTTGAACTGTTGCTATCATATGGTGTCTGACTTTTCCAACAAGGCCTCAAAGTTTGGATAATGCTGAGGCCTTGTTGACTGGACGCTCAGTTGGATTTTTGGTTCTTGCAGTCCTAGGATCTGATCCATTCTATCAAAATATTGCTGTTTTTGCATTGCTCCTGTAAATCTTAGCAATAATAAAAATAACTGCAGTAGTTCTCAGGATCCCTCTCAGCAACTTATTTAACATAACTTATTTAATGGCACATTTTAGGAATATCCATTAAAAGGATTTGGGTGTTAATTTCCTGACAGGGCAGCAGTCGTCTGTGCTGCTGTGATGTTGTGTTGTGTGAGGGCCGGGGCCATGGGGAGAGCCCGCGTTGAGTTCCCAGGCCTGGCCAGGCCAACGGGAACAACATGGCTCTGTTTGGAGTTTCTGTGCTTGTCATCAGTCTCAGGCTTCACTTGTGCCGTCAGTGTCACCACTACATTGTCACTTAGTGCCACCAGGCATGACATCCAATACAGCAGCGCAGGAACACGGCCAATCAGTAACCTGTGGCTTTCACCTGTTGGCGCCATTTCGAAAAGTGGAAGCACATTTTATCTGGAAACTTTTGAACAGATGATGTCATGGTGAACCAAAGTTCATTAATTTATAATCTAAAGAGGAAAGCCAACTCTTGAGAAACAAGATGTTGCAATGAAATAAATTTTAGCAGTTGTTTTGTGATAAGGTATTGCGATGATGGGGAAGAAGTAGACAGTAAGTTTTCATTTCCTACATTTCCCTGAATGACTTGCTGTATATGTGTAGGTGGAGAGACTGATGGTAATAGCTCAGCATGCACCAGTAGGAATTTTTCTCTAGGGTTGCTATTCCAGCTATTTTTATTATCAATTAATCTGCCGATTGTTGGTAAATCTTGTAGTCAATAAAATGGAAGAAAATAGTGAAAAATGTCCGTCACAGCTTCCTGTTGTCCAAGGTGATGTCTTCATATATTTTGTTTTTGTCAACCAACAGTCCAGCAAACAAAGATAATTCAATTTATAATGATGTTAAACTTAATAAAAAAAGTACAGATCTTCACATTTGAGAAGCTGGAATCACTAGCTGTATCTTTGCTTGAGAAGTGGCTCAGATGATTTATTGATTTTCAAAAGTGTTGCAAATCACTTTCTGTCGATCGTCTAGTTGATTAAACAGCTTGTTTTAGATATTCAGATTGCTTTCTTGGCTGCTGCTCTTCAAAAACCTTCTCAACTGAATCTAGTAAATTTCTGTTCCACACGAGAACTTTGTATATGAATGGTTAAATACACTGACCATTTTAGTTGTTTTCTTTCAGTCTCAGCTGAGTAAACATTGTTCTCTACCTTCTGCCATGATAAACGTGTATTATACTGCTGTGTCATTGTGTCCAGTCCAGTTTGTGCCGTTTCTAACCAAATTTTATAGCGACTCTGTATATCCAGTATCATATATTGGTATTGTGTGTGGTCCTTTGACTTGACAGCGTAGTAAGGTTTTTCCAATCACGAAGAGTTAGCCTGAGCGAGAACAATGTGGTGATGTGATGTGTCTGGTTATTCAAAAAGGAAGGTGACAAGCAGCAGAGCCATGGCTGTGTGGTGTCATGAGATGCTGAAGATGTTTATGGTGGAGAAGTTGGTGTCGCTCCTCTTAAGCGACAGATTTCTTCCTGTATATTTGTTGTATGTTGATATGAAATCATGACAGTGACTGTTGATACTTCTGTCTGAAATATCATGAAATGTCTTTTACATGATCAGTTTTTGGTGAGTCAAATCAAAAAGAACAGGATAGGCCCTGAAATCTGAGCTACACTGCCAATAACAGTAAACGTAGGGTGTATTTTTCTTTCAAATTTTAAAAATGAGATTTGCATGCATTTTCATGACTCGGGACGTTTGCACGAGCAACAGTTCCCCCTTGTCCTATATACTACTCGACATGCTTAGTTTTGATGGCCTTTAGTCTTTATCATCAAAGCATCCCTTTTTCAAAAACTTTTTCCTACAGTAGCTTGGGATAACAGAAGGAAAAAAAAAGAACAGATACAAACGGTCGTCTATGCAAATGGAAACAAATGCCACTGCGGTAGCTATGCTAGCCACCCGACAGTGTCTGTCAACTGGAGTGGAGCAAATTCAAATGAGCCCCGGCCCCTGTTTTGCACCATGTAGCTTTCCCTCTATCAGACATGTTAAAGCCTACATGTAATGTTCTCCATTTGATGCTTATGCAAGCAGGTCACTGTAAAAACTGAGTAGCTGTTAAGGTTTCTTGTGTACCCTCCCAACAAAAAGACAAGGATTAGGTCCACATAAGTTTGTTCTTTGCTTGAGGATATAAATTACAATCTGTTGTTATATTGCTGGGGAAGGTGAGCTTCATACTGTGTACAACCCCACCCTTTGTTGAGCTGATTCACTTTTGTGTTTGGGTGCAGAATTACTGTACTGATGAGTTGTTTAAATTTAAAACCATGGCTAAATTTGTGCCCATCAACGATTGCCAGCAAGTGTCTAACTTTTATTTAATGTTGTCTGATGTCAGTTTACAGGCAGACCCATAATTATGACTTTTGTTAGAGAACATGACCTGATTTGTGTTTCTTCCTCTTCTGTTCTCCACTACAGCCGTGAAGGGTAACACCTCTATAGCATTCTCTTGTTGTTGTTAGCCTCTTTAGTGATTTCCTCATGATGAAAAGCTTGAGTCCTAGAAGTTTGTTTTTTCTGCAATTGATTAGTTGAAGATCTGTGATGTGGGGCAAAGGGTGTCAAGGAGGGCTGCTCTGTTTTTGGATCCATGTTATGAAAGATGAACAGTCTCGAACAGTCGCTCCCTCTCTCCTTTTTGCTGTTGCTCTCTTTTTTTTTAGCTAAATTTGTCTGTACTCTTTAACTGAGGTAACCCACGAAAGTCAGGTCTCTCTGTGCTGGGTGACTGTTACCTAACACAGATATTCTATTCAAATCCAGTAAATGAGATGATGATGGTTTACAGGGGAGCTAGCAGGTTGTCTGGCTGGGTATGTATGGAGGGGTCTGGGGTTATTGGCTATTACTGTATGTTTTGCTCCAAGGCCAAAGGTCCTTTCAAAAACTTTACCCAAAGGAATTCCAATGTCTTTTTGCGACTGAAGATGCAAGCCTGTTTGCTCCACAACTTTGTTTTGCTAAGTCGAATCAGATTTAGGCCATTTTGTTCTCTGTGTCAGGCTGACCTATATGATTCAAGTGAAATATTACATCACACACACCCAACTTGATTAACATTGAAACTAAGGCTGGACTGAGAATCAGTCCGAACAGAAGCCACCAGAGAATCAGCTTCTGATGGCTGCTGATGGGGTGGAGGTGAACTGGGAAGAGCAGAGGAAAGAGTTAAAAAAGCTTGTGTTAAAACAGATTCCCTCCTGGTCTCTTTCTGTGTTATCAGTTCCTCTGTAGGGCACTGCAGCACACACTGCATTTATTCAAAGGCCCAGTGTCACACGCCTCTGTGGAAAAGAGCCCTGAGGACCATACTCTGCTTTTTTTTTTTTTTTTCCTCCCTTCTCTGCCCCTTCCACCCTCTACCCCTCGTCCTCCCTCCATCAAGTCCCAACACTTGCTAGCTTCGTCAGGCCCGTCTTGGGGTTTTCAAACCCCTCATTGTCTGCTTGTGTCAGAATTTGGAGAGAACTAATAGCAGAAGAATGTAATCAGCACTGTTGAATCGTATTGATATTAGTTGAGGCGGGTGTTAAAGTTTGACTGTAACAGAAATGGAAGCAAATACAGGCAAGAAAGCAAATATGGCCCCATTTTCTGTGTTAGTCAAGAGTTTGGTGCAGCAGTTAAAATGCAATGTTACAAGAAACTGAACCCTGGTTGTTTAATTGAAAAAAATGTATTACCGCACTTATAGATAACATGATAGCATCATAGTTTTTAGGTGATTCCTGACTTATGCCTGAAGAGTGAGAATATATTCATCTGTAACAAAAAAGTAAACAAATATTAATGTCTCCCTGGCTCTGTGAGACTTTCTGTGTGGACTAGATCAGTGGATTTCCTCCATGTTGAACTTAATCACCGGATCTGCCGAGAGGAGCTCTCCCGGAGCATGTGATCATTTATCAGGCTCCTTCTCCCTCTCTCTCTCTTGGTTCGGGGCTACTTTCACCCTCTCCCCAGTCAGAGCGCAGAGCCAGTGCTGAGTGCAGAGAGTCATGTGGTGGTTCCAGGCAAGAGGAGGAGCTCATCTGAAAGACATGTGCACAGGAGGCGACGAGGGATATTAGCCCAATCATCTTTGTTTGGGGAATACAGAGAGTCCTGGGAAATGTCTCAAAGTCATTGATAAGATGAGCTCCCCTCATAATGCTCCCCATTGTCCAGGAGCAGGAAGTCAGCTGAAGCACTGACACTATGTATAGTTATTTATACGGCATCAGGCCTATGGATGGATTTTGCACAGCGGGTACGCTGGCTATATTTGTATATTGTAGAAGACGAAAATTAACTTTTTTTTTTTTATATATATATTATAGTGTGATCTGTATTGGATCACAGTGGAGCTGTAACATTTGCAACACACACCTTTGTTGCTTTAGCTTAGAATTTAGAGAAGAGAGCTTGTGACCAGAAAGTCATGAGTTTGAATTCAGGAACTGTTGGATAAACCTGTATCGAGGAAGTGAATAAACTCCCTCTGCCACAGCTGAGGGAGGTGTAAAGTAGGGCTGCAAACAAGACTATTTTCATTTTCAATGAATCTGCCAATTATTTACTTCATTAAGGGAACAATTGTTTGGTATATAAAACATCAGAAAACAGTGAAAAAGATCTATCAAGATTTCCTAGAGCACAAAATGATGTCATTAAATGTCCTGTTTTGTTTGACCAACAGTCCAAAACCCAAAGGTATTTAATCTACTGCATTGTTGAACCAAGAAAAGTATCAAATTCTCACATTTGAGAATGTGGAACCATCAGATTGATATGATTCTTTCTTGAAAAATGACTTAATGATGATTAATTGATTATCAAAATAGTTTGCAGTTATTTTTCTAACAAACAACTAATCGATTAATTGTCTAATCATTGCAGCTCTAGTATAAAGTGACTGATTTCAAGTACATTCATTACTGCATACAGTATTAAATAGGTTTTTCTAGTACTTTTTTGGAAATATAAAGTCACTATATCTGCTTGACAATGAAAATAATTGTTAGTTGCAGTCCTAAATGGGAGGAATATGATGTTTAGGTCTACTGTGAACCTGCCTTCCTCTACACCTTAGGTGCTATAATTAAAAAAAAAAAAAGTCCATCAGAAGGCAAATTATAACATTTACAGTCAGTTGTCGAGTAAGTCAAATTATTTTTGTAGTATTAATATGACTTCTGTATTATTTAATAATTTACATTACAGTAGTAAAGTTACTACTACTACTTTTCTCCTGAGAGTGATATAAGAGAATGTCAATGCGTTAAGTATGGAGCTGGAGATGGGATGTGGTTAGGTTCGCTTAGCTTAGCGTACAGCATGGTAGCAGGGTAGCTGGTTCAATCTGTATTGAAAAAAATGTCAACTCACAGCTTTAAAGCTGTTTTCATGTTTGTTTAATCGACACACAGGCAGAAATGTAAAAAAAAAAACTATTTCTGTTTCTTTCTGTCCAACAGTGTTGTGCAGGTTGCCAGATGAGGTCTATAAACCTGGGTGTTAGTGTACAGTAGATCCAGTGGAAATAGGCTTGATCGTACCAACGCTGACAAACTCCAGGAAGCTGCACAAGGTCCTTGTGGCCGTTACCTGTTTGTCTGGAAATAATACTAGTTTTTCTGCTTCTGCTGGTGGTGGAGCTGGAGCAAAAAGGTTCTTGGGACCCTTCTCTACGGGTAACGCGATTGCTGAGGCAATGAAGTGAGGCATGGTGTAGGCATTTGTGTATAGGTCTACATGAGTAAAGTGCATAATTTTTGGCTTACTTTTTTTTTATTATATACATCAAAATGTGCTGTGGCAATGAAGTCCACTAAACTCCCTTTTAAAAACAACCTAACACACTATAAAAGATCCTATATTACACTTCAAGGAGTCATACATTACTCAAGCAAATGGTAATTAAATGTGCTTTGAAGAGAGGCTAATATATGTCCATGCAAGTTTAGGTGGTTTAGGTTCTGTCAAAATGTCTGAGTGTGTGCAATGTGTTTGTCTCAGTTCATTTTGCAGTGTCTGCTTTAACAGTGTGAATGTGATTTCAAGGCCCCTGACCTTTCCACAGTCTCAAAGTCTTTATGTTTTACAGGATATATTATTGTCTGTTGTTTGTTTCATAATGATTTTCTTTCTTTCTTTCTTTCTCCTCAGGAGTTCTTTGATCACGCAAAGAAGCTGTGGGATGATGAAGGAGTGAAGGCATGCTTTGAGAGGTCCAATGAGTACCAGCTCATCGACTGCGCACAATAGTGAGTTCAAACTTTAAAATGCATTTTGTGGTGTGATTCTGAGCTTTGGATACTTACAGATCATTGTTCTTAGGTACATGCTTTACTGTATGTGCTTGTGCAGCTAAAAGTCACTGAGAGGAGGACAGGTGAGCTGGTTTAGTTTTGCAGCCTAGAAACTATTGTCACATCCCTGCTCTGTCCGTGCTCTTTGTGTAGTGTTTCAGGTGAAAGCTCTGGTGTGTGCTGGTGTCATGTCATACATGAATGTGGCTGAGATATGTTTACTCTGGGTGTGGCAAGGCAAGCAACAGTTGTATTCGTCCTTTGGAAAATTATACATATATCTTCTCACGTCTGTGTTTGACATTTCACCATGGCAATATGCAAAGCTTGCTCTGGCCTATATTAAAATACCCAACTGTTGAATTCATTGGGATTGTATTGACATAGTTTTTGTTTATAAAGCTGTAATGATGTAGTTAAAGTTAGTATTTATTGTTTCAGTGTTAGGGGTGGAGTTCATAGATGCAATTTCAGTGTGTCTGCCTAGACAAAAGCTATTTGGGTCATGATCTGATTTTGGCTATCACCTGTATAAAGTGTTTCTTAATACAATTGTACTTTAGATATTGTAGTTATGAAATGCTGATAACTGCAGTGTGGCAAGGAGCAGAAACTGATGCCTCTATGCACGGTGCCCCAGATTGTTTGGAAGGCTCCTACAGTACCTTGGGCCACTGTAGGGTGCTGGTCGTCCACAGTAGAGGGCCCCTCTGTTGCCTGTAAAAGGAAGTTTGGATATGCAAAGTGATTCACTGATTACAGTGCTCTCCTTCTGCTTCCTCTCTGACTCACCTCTGGATTCACATGTTAATATGAGGACATGCACATGGTACAGACCCAGGAGTGCAGCCCGCTGGAAATTGTCCCCTCCCATCCCAAAGGTTGGCTCCCCTTATCTCTCCGGGTTCGGTCAAAGGCACACTTTATCAGTGACTGGGGATATTGTCTTGTTGTCAGCGATCTGTGAGCCCATGTTCCATGGGTGTAGAGTGGAGATGTTTTAAAGATGGTATAGCACGTAGACAAACCGTCTCTGTACTCTTTTCCTGAATATCTTCCGTTCCTTGAACATAAATTAGACTTCGGGTCAAGTCTTCCCTGGTTGCCCTGCCTGAAAGCAGCTTCCATAGAAAGGAGAGAGATAGTCAGGTGATGGTTGGAGAGTCACATGAATCTGTAAGGTGGAGCTGTTACAGTTCAGGGCCTGTGTTTGTCTTTTCTGCCCTGTCTGTGTTTGTGTGCGGTACGACTGCACAATATGTAAAAAAGCATCTAGTGTTTGTATTCCAGTGTCATAATGATACCACATAATCTTGAGGTATCATAAGCTTTTAAAAATCCTCTTTTTACAACTCTGTGAATACACTGTTCTCCTGAAAGCTGAAATCAGAAACCGTATTCTATATTGTAATAACTAAAACCACAGAGGCTTGCAGCGGTCTGAAGCACTGAAAATACAGCTGTCCTGTGACATGAGTAAACATTAACAGAGAGAAATGAAGACAGTGAAAAGCATACAGTATATAAATTGAGTGATGCTGATATATATGTGACTTTATACACTTCCTGTACTCCTCTATCTGCCATTATGTTCTAATGGGCAGCATCTTCTTCTCCTCAATCCAAAACACAGCCAAATGACTGATGCTGAACTATAACTTTTAAGTTCCTCCTCTTTTATATTATTCTTTTTTTTCCCCTTCTCCTGCCCTTCATGCTCTCATCCTATCACTGCCTGTCTGACTGTTACGTTGCTGCTCCTGATTGGTTAACAGCTGGTGAGCAGTTGTATGTTTGGACAGTAAATCATCATTTTAGTGGTGTGTAAAGTAGATAAATAATGATAATAAGTAACAGCTTCATGTGGTTTTAATGTACAAATGGAAAAACTGCGATTTCATCCTAGATGTTTTGTGTTTTTTTAGCTGTATGATAGTTATAGTATTATGTTGCTAAGTTGCTCTCTCTTGTAATAGTAAAGTGTATATGTGATTTAGTGCTGTGAGTTTATGAGAAAAAAAAAATATCAACCTGTTTTCAATGAGCGGAAAAACTAAGCATCGCTATACCTGTCATGAGTTTTTTAGATCAGGAAAGAACACGTTTCACATTTGCGATTCATTTTGAAATCTCACTGTTCTGTAGAAACATCCACAACATGCCTCTATTGTCAGCATCTTGTGTTTGATTGATATCTGGAATTTGTCTGACTACATGGCCTGTCACTTACTTCCTCTCTCAGTTTTAACCTCTGTATGAACTCTCAGGATTGAGGACATTCATAGATACTTTGTCCTACATGGCAGCAGACCTGTCTGTGTGTAAAGGACCCCCCACACACGTACACACACACACACACACACACACACACACACACACACACACACACACACACACACACACCTATTGTTGTTATGACCACTTAACTACACTAACTGTTCTCGGTCACTATCCTGGAAGTAGTGAAACACTGGCAGACGGCCTGAGCAGCCAAGTGGGTTGAAAGTAAGAGAGCAGAGTTCATGAGTTTGGATTCAGGCAATGTTTGGTGTTAATATTGTTTGGTGAATGTCTGTTGTGTTGTACTCCAAGTTCAGAAAAGACATGTTTGACTATAAGGCTCTGATCTCTTTCCCACCTTCCCTCTTATAATCCTGTTGTCAATCCAGGAAGTTATCAGTTCATCTTTTATTTTTGTCCTCCACATCTGCTCTCTCTCATTTCATGTATTGAACTTCCACAGAATTGTGTTCGTGTAGTAGGCCATTTCTAGGATCACAAATGTGATAAGAGTGTTTTCAGTCACACTGAGAGTGAATTAAAGAGGAAGTTGGCCTACATGTTGCTGTCTGTGGGAGGAACAGATTGGCAGGCGGCAACCTAACATGCTAACAGTCTAAGACAGTAGATGTATTGTCATGAAATCACCGTCAGATCAAAGGGGAAGACATTTTGTTTTGATATAGCTATGTGTCGTATTTATATTTTTGTGAGGGCAGATTACATACCTCTCCCATTTCATCTGTGTTGTCCTTCACAGACCTTGCTCCACTGGCAGAATTTTTTTTCCAGCAGGCCCGATGCTGGACGACCCATTGGACAAAGGCACAGGAAATAAGTATGGGCTGATGGCGAGCGCTTGTTATGCCAAAGAGCATGTCCATATCGATGCTTTTGGAATCCTGTCACCCATTGATCCGCCCTCTGCATTGCACATTTATACGTTTTAAGAGCACAGATATGTGTCTGCCAGTTGATTGATTATGAGCTATTTTCAGCTGCAGTGGGCTGGTTCCATTGCAATGCCTTGGATGTGTCAACGGCAAAATCAAATGCTTTTTCACACGCAAATCTGAACTCCCAGGCCTCTCGCTGTTTTTATTTTATTTATTTTATTTTTTTCCGTGGTGAGTGTGTGTTGCAGTCCCCCAGCAAATATGACACAATTCATGACACAGTTCATAAACTAAAGGTATTTTCTAACTATAGTGGATGATTATTATCTAGTGTTGGATACTGTTTGGGCCAGGGTGAAGCTCTGTTAGTGTTGGTGTGCACAGTGGCTGGGATGCCAAGCTGCAGCAGCAGGGACTGGGCCAGAGGAGAGCTGCCCTGGATGGAGATGGTGCTGGAGCTGAGGGCTGGAAATGTAACTGAAGAAATGAGGCTATGAAACAGCTGAGCGATACAGCTGGGGTTTATTCCTGCAACGAGAATGAGGCCTGGGACAGAGATAGAGCTGATGCATGGTTAGGTAGAGGAGTGTGATAGGGCTGGGCTTTGCTTTAGATGCTGCAAACTTGTTTTTTGATAAATATTTTTTGTTGTTTAAAATATATATATCTATATATATAGATATATATATATTTTTTTTACCTCTGAAAACATAAAGAGTGTCCAAACAAAGCCTCACTTTCATAAGTTTGAGTCAAAAGACATCTGACTTTTTAAGAAACACCATTTTGCAATGCATTGTGGTCATTGTAGTTTACTACCGTGCCTTTAGTGTTTGGCAGCAAGAAATAGGTGATACTTACCTCATTGTTCATTATAGCTGAAACCATCATTTGACTAGTTGATGACAGAGAAATTATTAGTAGCTATTTTGATGATTAATACATTTTATAGCTGTTTTTTCAAACAAAATTGATAAACTTAGAGTTTCATGCTTTTCTTTGTGTTACTGGACTGAATATCTTTTTGGACCATTGTTCAGACAAAACACTGTAGGAAACTGATGGATTTTATTTTATAGACCAGATGATGAATCAGTTTATCAACAAAATAAGTGGTAGCCAGCCATACTTACATTACCCAAATGTTACTTATCCTTTTATTTTCAAATCAAATCATCATCCTACTGTATTTCTCTAAACTAAAGCCTTCTACAGTTTGTGATCGCCAAAACTCTATCTAGACTCAACCTTGATCATGTCTCTCAACACCGCGCACACACATAATTACATACACATGTGAATGCAAAACATGTATTAAAATGAGACTGTTTTTACTCCAGACATCCATTGATCATAATGAGGATTAAATAGAAGAGGCAAAGATAGAATCTTGAGGAAAAATGTTGGCTTTTCAGGATGGATTGGAAAATGGGTCTATTAAATATCACAACTACACGTCCTGACTGCTGCTGGAACTGAATTAGAAGCAACTTATTGACAACCCTGCACGTTTGAGCTTTTTGGACATCTGAAGTAAAGTACAGTCAGTCAAAATGTGTTATAACATTATTTTATTGATTGGTTTAATCCTTTAATGTTACATATCATGCTAAAAATGTTCAGTGAAATGCAGGAAAGCTGCAATTTATGATTCCTTTCATTATCTATTAATCTGCCAAATATTTTCTCAGTCAATAGATAACTTGTTTAGTCTTTAACATCTCAGGAAATTATAAAAAAGCTGTACTAGGACTTTGAGCTCCCTGTCTCATTCCTCCTGTCAGGGGAGGGAATTCATTTCTATTAACTGACAAATGAAAGTTACATTGTGTGTTTTTTTTTTTTTTAATTAAATAAATTGAACTAATGTCCTCAAAACATTATTCATCTGCTGTTCTCTGAGCTTTAAACATTTAAACTAAAACACACAGAATCACAAAGGTTTTTGCGAGGAGTGTTATAGATGAGGGTGTAGTTTTGTGTAGAAGGCCCGGGATGGAGAGGTAGAGCTGGGACGGGACCAGACTCCAGCAGGCCTGGAGATGGGGCTGGGTTGTAGATAGACATATCTAAGGCTGGGTCTGGTTCTTGGCCTAGGCTGGGGCTGGGGTTGGGGCTGGGGTGTAGTGCTGGTCACGGGACTCTGTCACCAGCCTGGGGGCCACTGACACAGTCATCTGGGGCAGTAAAGTGCTAAGAATGGCCGGCATTGTCAGCCAGCCCTGGCCCCTGAAGGGCCTACAGAAACAGAGGGGCTACGCTTCGCAAACAGTGGCTCTCCTCAATAAGGAGCCTCTTCTGTTCACGGAAGAGCCCGAGAGAGCGATATTTATACACCGGCTGCATGTCACCGCTGCTTTCTTCTGTCACCAATAGCTGATTTGATGTACAAACATAACACAAGGGGATGAGGCAGATTGTGACCA
>NW_019524994.1:372894-373356 GCF_002814215.2 Seriola lalandi dorsalis | reverse complement strand
TAGAGCTTATGTAAACTAGCTGTGGAGCCAGGGCAAGCTGAGGCTATTTTTAGCAGCAGCACTGCAGAGCAGAAACTGGCGGAGGGTCACGTGTGCGCAGCCGAATCAAAGGGAGTATCCCGGCAATGCGCTGTAAACAAAGGGAAGGTCAGTAGCAGAAGGTGAGACACAAAACGCCTCTGTGTTGGTTTTGTGTGTGTGAGTGTGTGTGGGTGAGTGTGTGTGTGTGTGTGTGAGAGAGAGAGAGAGAGAGATAGAGAGAGAGAGAGAGAGAGAGAGAGAAGGTGACTACGCACTGCCTGGCCATACCTTCTCTTCTCTTAATGCCCTGACATAAACAAATCATCACGAGTGTATGAATGCACCCATATGCTTTCCTGCTCGCGCTGTCTCCCCCTACTCCACACACACACACACAAACACACACACAGCTCAACCATTTCTTCCACTGTTAGAGACGGG
>NW_019524994.1:338679-372874 GCF_002814215.2 Seriola lalandi dorsalis | reverse complement strand
GTGGGGGGGTCTGAATTGATCAAAGCGGGGTTTGACACGCGAGGAGACATTTTGCTGTCTAATCATGACAGGGGCTCCCAGCTCCTCACTCTCTCCCTGTTGCCTCACCAGAGTGAGCAACAGCAGACTTGGAGCCATGCTAAATCCACCAAAAACCACATGACCATGTGTGTGTTTAGCGTTGACATTAGCATGTTTTGTATCACATTTAATTTCAGACCCCTCAGTGCCTGCTCAGAGTTTGGCTTGCTTGTGTACTGTCGCTCTATAGGTTGTGTAGCTTGTAGGCCTGGTTAGCAGTGAGGCTAGCAGTTAGCAGTGTCCAGCCACACCCAGGCAAAAGGTCTCCCTCCACCTCAGCCACTAGTCAAACAAGCTTCAACTTTCACCTCCTGTGGAATGTGGTTGGGGGGGGGGCATAGCTATTTATAGAAACCTTTTATATTTCTCTGTCAAGATGGTTTGTTTCCCTAGACAGATTGAGCTGTGGGGTTTTTCATCAGGCTAGCCTGAAGGAGGTAGCTCAGAGGCTAACTTAAGTAAACATCCGGCTCCAGCACAAGCCATGGTTCAGCGGTTTTGGTTGGATGATTTATTGTTGTAGGCATTCTTAACCTGGGATTCTGGAGCATCTCAGTACTGATGACCACCAAATAGAGACTGGTCCATATCTATCTTAAAGTGTCCCGACAAGACAATATGCTATGCTTTGTGGTTCTTCAGCATGACACTTGTGTCTGTTGGTCAGACAAACAAAAGCAATTTGATAACATCACCTTGATCACTAAGAAATTGAGATGAACATTTTTCACAATTTTCTTATATTTTATAGACCCCATAAGTCTTTAAACCTATAACATACATACACTGCTGTCCCCTTGTGCTTTCAGACACACACCGGACACAACATAGTTTATTAGAGGATGTTAATGCTAATTGGGCTGGCATTAGATTCCACTAGCATTTTGCTATCAAATAAACTAGACATTGTGTTTGTTCTCTGCCATTTCTCATCCACTGTAGGGCTGCAACTAATGATTGTTTTTATTATTGATTAATCTACCCATTACTTTCTCGATTAATCCGTTGATATTTTTGCTCTATAAAATATCAGAAAATTGTGAAAAATGCCCATCATATCCTGGAAAATAGGTGACAGCTTTAAATTGCTAGTGTTGACAGGATAAAAGGACTAAACCTAAAGATATTCAACTTAGTATCGCACAAGACAAATAAAGGATGCACATTTTCACTTTTATGAAGTTGGAGGCAGCGTATGTTTTAGAATATTTGCTTGAAAAAAGACTTAAACAATTAATCCATAACTAGAATAGTTGGCGAATAATTTTTTTGTCAAGCAATTTATCGATTACTGAACTAATTGTTACTGCTCTAGTCCAGTATATTCAGAAAGTGGAGATGAAAGAAAAGGATCTAATTTTACTGAACAGCAATCTGATTAATATTATTTTTACAATGAAGCACTGAAATAATCTGCAGTACCCGTGTGGGTCCTCTGACCCTGTAATGACACTGTACACTCATTACTCTGTACACACATCCCGCTTATCACCAACACATCAAATCACTTCGAGTCCATTTCCCCTGATGTGCTGCTATCACAGAAACAACAGAGTAAAATAACTTTGGAGTTTGTACAGACCAGCTGCATTTGAAGCGGCTGTGAGTTTTTGATTTGGGTTGTTACATCGCCGTCACAACATCACAACAGTTACCACTTGGCCATAAAGGGTAATTTTCCAGCGTGTATTACCGTAACCAGGCCCATCTCACGGGACTCCTATTGACTGCTCCGTGACTTGTAACATCCTTATCAATTATCCCCACAGTTCAACTCATATAACCCTGTGCATCTAATTTATCACAACAGACACGGCGTCTGCCAGGATGTGACAGAATTCAGTAACTTTGTGTCTCTTTACATGCTACACACAACACATTACAGTCCTCCCTTCGCTGAAAATTAGACTTATTTTTGGTTGTGTGCTTGAAACGGTGACACTTTCTTAAATAATCTGTCTTCATAAGCCCAAATCTGCTGTGCCCTCCCACCACACACACACACACACACACACACACACACACACACACACACACACACACACACACACACACAAACACAGTGTGGAAAGCTAGCACAGAGCATGGTTCTGCTTTGTGTTGATGTATGGGAGAGTCTGGGAATGGAAGGATACAAGTGCAGCCTGGCTTAGGAAGAGACAGGGGGATAGAGAGAGAAAGATAGAGAGAGAGAGAGAGAGAGAGAGAGAGAGAGAGGAGTGGTATGGACTGACTGGGGTTGCCATGGGAACCCAGCTGCTAAAAGCAGGCAGGGTCAGTGTGGAAGAGAGAGCCTGTGTGCAGCAGGAGCGAAGGGATGCCACCCGGAGGCCTGTTTGTGAACTACACAAACAGCACAGAGGCCTGCACCGCTCAACTCCAGCTCTAACTGAATCTCACCCGGAAAATCTACGTGTTTAACATCTTACAATAAGATTTAAAAAAAAAAAAAAAAAAAAAAAGTAAAGATATGAACTTGTTTTTATTGAGGATTTCTTTCCTCATATTGATCATGGTTGATTTCTAATCACCAGCCACTTCAGCCTGAGAAAGCTCAGTTCAGGCTTATGCAATCTTCACTGATACCGTAGACTCCCCTGTCTGATATTAGTCATTGGTTATTGAGTTTTGATTAGGGGAAAAGAGGAAAAGCTCACTTTCACTGGGTCACCGGTCGACTTCCTGGCGGAACAACTAATTTGACATGGAGGCTGCGGTTGTTTGCGGGCGAGAGAATAGAAACCTGCTCAATATTGTTGATTAGACTATTTTTACTTGGTTTTCTATTTTTGGCACAGACTAATTCAGTAGCTGACAGATAGTATATCGATGTTGGGCTTCAATATTATTTAGAGGAACCCATAAGTCAATTTCACTGTGAGAACTGTTGTCGGGAGCTCCACATGGGACATGGTTCAGGCCTGAGTCCCCACTGTGGCTCAAACACTGAATTTGGGGGCTGAGTCTATTTTAAGCAGAGGTAATGTAATGGTCCACGTAGACACTGAACAGAGACAAAAGGGCATTACAATGTATTTTACATTTTTATACAACACCTTTCAAAACCATGACTTGATGCGGCCCTGGAAGGCGAATTGGCGGCCTTGAGATAAAGCAGGCACTTTTGTTTACACAAGATTTGGTTTGACTTTCAGGAGTGTCTCCGTTCTTGCTCCTATATTTAGGAAGTACCCACTGAGCCGTTGATGGATTTGTCTAGTTTCAGATCCATCTCCCAAACTGCACAGTGTTCCTGTTTGGATGGATGAGTTGAACCTCGGGCTCAGATCTTTCCACCAGGTGACCAGGATCCTGCACAGCTCCACCTTCACTTGGTCCCGCTGCACGTGGCTGCGTGTGCTGTACCAGCTCAATGATGAGCTGTGTTGTGCAGCTGGTTTTGTTCGGACGCTGGGTGGTGGCGTATGAGAAGACAGATGAAGCATGAAGGAAAAGTTTTAAAGCTGAGATATTAGATTACAGTTTGACAGGCATGTCATTAGAGGAATGATCCAAGTCGAGCTGAAACGATTAGTCGGATAATCGATTAATCGGTAAAGTTTTTATAAATTGTATGAGGAAAAACACCAAACCTTTGCTGTTTCCCGCTGCTCCAGTATGAGGATTATTTGCCAATTATCTCTTTATATCATAGTAAATTCAGTATCTTTGGGTTTAGACTTTTGGTGAAACAAAACAAGAATACGTCACATTGGAATCTAGGAAATTTACATTTTTATTATATTCAGACATTTTATTGACAAAATTAATATTTTAATCCAGGCAATAATTGACTGTTAACTAAAAATAGTCATTAGATTCTGCTCCAGACCCGAAGATGATTTTGTTTGTTTTATTTATTTATTTAATATCATGGTTAGTGATGAGCAGTCCTCTCTGTACTGTCATGTTTCTGCTTTTTGCATTTCCCAGACATCATTTGTTTGTTAAACTAGTGTGGTCGGAACAGTGATGCCATTTGCCGTCAGTTTCCCGTAAATTACCTTGTGAGTCCCTTTAGATGGTGCTCTTTCCATTCTTTTTTTTTTTTACTCATCAAGGGTGAATATTGTTGCTCATGCTTTTGTTCTCCCAATTATTTCCAAATGAATGTCATGATTCGTTGCTTTAAATATTTCTCTATGGTCATAGCAAAATAATTATGAGAAACAACTGAGCCAGAGTGAATATATTACACAGAACAATATGTACAAGCCTGTAAACTCAAACATTTAAATAAAGCTTTAGCATTGTGATGCTGCTGCCGTGTCCAGCAGAGAGTTTTAAAGCTCTGTCACCAGTCAGTTGCAGACTAAAGTGAAAGTCCATTATGCTGGCCTGAGCGGCTCAAAATATGGAAACTATTGATTGGATCCTCTGCTCTGCTAATTAAAGATGGTCCACTATTTGTAAAAAGTCAACCCAATTATCAAATGAGCACATGAGGCCGGGCGCTGCTGGTTGGTGTGAAGGTTGACTGTCTGTTGGAGGGGACTTTTTTTTTCCGGCCTTCACCCCAGCATTGTTGCAACCTCTCTCTGTCTTTTTCCTCTTTCTACATGTTCACAAACGACTCTTTATTTTTGCACACATGCTGTCTTGATACATTCGGTTTATTTTGGCACAAATTTGAGTGTTTAAACTCAATTATTGCCGTTTGGTTCACTTCTTTGCCGGTTGGCTACTTTGTCTTGTTTGTAGCTTTATTTGTATTTAGGCCTGTTTGTTTGTTTGTTTGTTTGTTCCTTTGTTCATTTGTTTGTTTGTTTGTTGTCGCTCTCCAAAAGCGACCTAATGGAACAAGAGCTTGTATCGGCACCCTGGTTCAGGAAGAAGCCCCCATAGAGATGGGTGACCCATGTCCCCCGAGCCCCGGCATGGAGCATTTTAATACCTCCGCCTCTCCAGTACCACCACCGTCTTCCCTCTACCCCCTTTTCTGCTCAATGGGCAGCAACATGTGACCTGGACCACGTGGGGGCTGAGGCCTGAGGCCCCCCAGCATCAACTGTCCCTCAACATATTGGTGTGTCTGTGTGTGTCTGTGTGTGTAGTCATGCTTGTGTCTGTGTTTTATGGAAAGATGAGGCCAACAACACAGAAAGACCAGGCCAAGTCAAGTGATACTGTCCACAACAAAGCCTATACATAGCAACACAGACTGGCCCGCAGGACGAGTACAATGTGTTTTGGCTAAATACAGAGACAACCAAGCCCTGCAGACAGAGACAGAGGGACTGTAATAGACAAGATAGTAGTGGACTTTTTAAATTTAACCTGCCAATTCAGAACAAACTGTTATGGAATAGTAAAAGGCCTCTAGATGTGGGGTGGGGGGGGTGGGGGACAGTGTGGAAGAATAAAAAGATGAGTGAGTAATTACAGGTGGATTAATGTCGTTTGATGGTCTAAAGTGGGAAAATTTTCCATGTAGGTGCTGTAGACATATTAAAAACAATGTGAAAAACCGCTAGCCTTTTATTCCTCCAATCCACTCATTTACCCAGAATGACCACATCACATAATGATCTGGAAACAGTTCTGGGAGGAAACTGGAGAAAGCAGCACAAACCACAGATTTACTTGGACCTGAAACGCAGCTCGTCTCCTCGTAGCACTCGACCAGAACAGCTGGAGTCACTGAAAACTGCACCTAAACCTTTTGATAAGGCACTATCTGGACAGCCACTCGCTAATCAATGTTATCTTTTACTGCATTTTTCCTGGATCCAGGACCCTTGTTCTTTCTTTCTTTCTTTTTTTTTCTTGCTGGGTACAAGGACTATATTTGGCTCTCCAGTGCTCTACCAATAGTACTTCTGTCACATGGCAGTCACAAAGCGCTCAGTAATTATAACCTAGCTAGGTTTCTGCAAGGAAGGCTTACTAAAAATACTCCCACATTGTTGGAGCGATGGGGTAAAAGCTGGAGGTTTTGTGTGTGAATACGTGTCTGTGTCTGCTCAGGCGAGATGAGTGTGTGTGAAACTCTGTTGTGTCTTTTTAAACACAGTCAGATGGGTTTGCTGGTTGTGTTCGTCTTAGTCCCAGAGAAGCACTAATTGAAAAAAGTAGATGTCATTAATAGTGTGATTTGCTAAATGTGTTTCCAACTTATTGTACGACTACAAAGCAAAGTCACACAACACCTCTGCATGTTGCTGAGGTCATTCCAGATGTGTATTTTTGTAGAAGATGATGTGTGATTTCTTCTTTTTTTTTTGCTTACATTCATTTCACACTAAAACACACTTGGTAGCTTTTTCAACACAAAGAAACAAAAATTGATGAACTGTGTAGTTGATCAACACTAAATAACTAACTAACTTGATTATGGATTAAACATCAATTTGTCATGTCAACGTGGTTTGATTTCTTAGAATTTGATTTGCTGCCTTTTTGTCTTATGTGATGATCAGCTATGGCTTTAGGAGTATGTGGTGGACATGATTCACTATTTTATGACATTTTATAGATGACACAATTAGTTGAGGAAGTAATCAGCAGACTAATCAATGACGAAAATTAGAAAAATATTAGTTGCAGCCCTTATATATTGGAGAAGAACAAACATTTTGAAACCTGCTTTGTTTGAATCAGTTTTGTCTGCTAGAGCTGTGGTTCTTAACCTGGATGCTGGGAAGCCAGTAAGTAAATTAACAAGATAAAGGCTGCAACAAATGATTTTATTCATTATCGATTAATCTGTGGATTATTTTTGGATAAATCATTTACTCTATGAAATGTCTATGAAAAAAAAAATCCCACCACATCTTCACATGTCTTGTTTTGTTTCCATCTGAAATCAAAAACCCAAAATATTTGAAAAACAACAAATCTTGTCATTTGAGATTCTGAAATCTGAGTCTCTTTTTGCTTGAAAAATGACTGAAACAAATAATTGATTATCAAAATTTCTATCTACTGACTAATCAATCAATTGCAGCTCTAAATGAAACGATATCCTGGGTAAGAAATTAGAAAAATAACAAAATTCTCATATAATTATTTTGTGTATATTTATATATATATTTTTTTTTTTACTTTTTATTTTAAATCTTTGCTTCTTTTCTTTCTTGTGAAATATTTTATAGTTTTTACATCTTCAGGTTTCAAAAGGATTCATGAGCAGGAGAAATCAAACTTCGATTCAACTGCCTACAGTTTATTGGACAAGATCACAGGATACAAAAAAAAAAAAAAAAAAAAAAAAAAAAAAGATATGAGCGCCTGCCCGTCAGAACAGGGTGTATTTAATCTCCAGGTTCAGGCCTTTAGTGTTTATAGAGAGGTTAAAGTTCAGGTCCATCAGTTCAGTTTTGCAGCTTGGCCAAAAAGTAACAACTGTTCAAAGGTTGGGGTGGAAGCGTTGGACTCCTCCACTGTAGCCAGAAAAGAATTGTGGGAATTTTACATACTAGATTAGACCTCTGATCAGCCTGCGGAGATGATTTGGCACACGTATCTCGTCTGGTTAATAAGTACAGAGTGCAGTGTGTACTAAAATAATAAATGAGCAATTTTTAGATGTCACTTAAGGCTGTGGAAAAATTTGATATGCACCTGTCATTTTTGTGACCGTTCAAAGATTAAACAATTAACCAAATAAACCAAATCAAAAGATGTCATAATATTTGCTTGCAGATTTAATCATATACCAACAGAAATTACATGTAGTTTTTTAGTATTAAACTGAATGTAGCTCATTTTGCACATATATATATACTCCTTTCCTTTCCCCCTCACTGTGTGTTGTGTCTGGAGATACAGTAGCTGCAGCTTGCATATGAACATGAACTCTGTGTGAGAAAGTCGAGTGCTCTTTCAGAAATAGCCTTACTTCTCCTTTTGTGTAAGGCACAAATAAAGTCGCTGTGATGAAAACATTGTTGTCAGAGCACATGAGCGGGGTCTCTGTTATCTAATGCTTCATAATGGACCATTCATTCTTGGTCATTTCATCCTAGATGGGTGTGTGAGGTGGGCTACTTTTTTTTTTTAAGGGCTGAATTGAGCATGAACTGTCAACTATCCCAGGCTGAAACCAAACAGAAACCCAAACCCTGACTATTAGTCCAATATGCATTCATTTTTTTTGTATGCTGCAGTCATGTTGTCTGGTCTTGTGGCATCCTGAAGCCACAGACGGTTTGGGTGAAAAATGAGGGACGGTGAGATGCAGTAGGCTGTTTGGTCCACATTTGTGTCCTACATACCAGAGTCACTCACCAACTTCTCTTCTCTTCAAGAAATACCTGACGCACCTTCATCCTCTCTGCTGTATCTTTTACTTCATTTACTCCCATACAAAAATACACTTAGAACCTTTCTCGCTATTGTAGTTTTCTTTATTTTTCTTTAATAGTATTGTTGTCAGGTCCCTGGCAAGGCAGTTTCCTGAAATGAATCTTTATTTCCTTTCCTGGATTTTAATGTAGGAATAATCCAGGCTAACATATTGGACTGTAACTAACAACTTATTGAAAACTCCTATCACAATTACCTAAAACCCAAGTTATTCAAATATTGTGACTTGTCAAAACAAAAGTCTAAAGCCCAAACATAATCTATTCACAATTAAGGATGAGGAGAAACTGTAAATTTAAGAAGCTGGGACTGTAAAATGTGGCTTTTTTGCTGAAAAAAACACATTTAAATAATTTTTTTTTAAAAAGAAAAAAAAGTTGCAGCATTATTTTCTGTTGATCCACAAATCGATTACCAAATTCACCAGTAGTTACAAATCTTTGTTGCAAAATAGAGAGAGGTTTTTGTCCCTTTCTGTGACTTTTAAGGCTCTTTAGGGAGTTCTACAATTCATTTCCATTTGGTGCTGACAAACATTCCTACTACCAGTATTTTCAAGGGTATTTTATTTTAATTTCTAACCCCAGTGTGGTCCACTGTTGCCCCTGTATTAAGTCAGTTAAGGGAAGCTAAATGTCTAAACTGTACTGAAGAGACCTATTGAGTGTCAAAGGACTCTTTTATTGATGTATACATAACCAGTCACATCAAATACCTTTCTAAGTGCTTTTTCCTTTGTACTGTATTAATACAGTCTTTGTTTTAGCCTAGATGCATTATGGCCCTTCTGTCGGCTTTGTTGTGGTCTTTTCATGGCGTGATCCAGACCATCCAGGGGCCTGAGTGACTGTGTGTCCCCAGCCTCAGTGTCCTGAGCCTGCCTGCTGTGCTGCAGAGAGGCCCAGCTGCTGCTGCTGCTGCTGCTGCTGCTGCTGCTGCTACCGCTGCACATGCTCTCTCAGTAGTGAAGAGACGGCAACAGCAAGCTGTCTAACCTCCACAATAACCGCCTTATGTAATCACTCTGGCTAGAGACAGACCAAAATAGCTCAGACTGAGCAGCCCTGCCCTCTTGTGGTAACCATCTGCCTTAACACCGGCCTGTCGAGCCTCTACAGGGAGTCAGACATGGCGGCCGCCTCTTGCAGCATTCACTGTAGATGACATGAACATGAGCTTAATATTCATTTCAAACTGGTGCTGCACAAGAGATGGATTTAATAAGTAACATCCCATTTGTGATGTGATCAGATTTGAAGATGTGTGATACAGTTGCAGTTAATGGATGTGTTCATTTAAATGGATTCATTTGTTTTTGGATTGGTTTAGCATGAAAGTGGCTTTGGGTTTTCCTGAGATGAAACGTTATTCACTGCTTCTGGTTGTGGAATCAGTATTTATGGAGATAAATGTCATTTATTTCCTAGTTTTCTTATGTAGTATCATTAAATGTTTAATGCAGGTAAATCTCAATGACTTTGTTGTTCCTGCACCCTGTAGAAATGGATAAAGTGCAAAATCTGAGTCTGTTCTTTTTCTGTTCTGTTGCAGTTTCCTGGACAGAATTGACTCTGTAAGACAGAGCGACTACACACCAACGGACCAGGTGAGTCCTCCTGTTCATCTGCCCACTATCAGGGCTACGAATCGCCCTCAAAGCCTTTCTCCTGAACTGGATCTCTCCTCTGTTCCCATGTTTCACAGGACCTGTTACGCTGCCGAGTGTTAACTTCAGGGATTTTCGAGACGAGGTTCCAAGTAGACAAAGTGAACTTTCAGTAAGTCTTTGCTCAGCTTTTACTGGGATACACATGATGAAGACATGTTTGCATCTAATTTATTCTTTGGTCACGTAACTTTTTTTTCGGAGCTTGGTCATACATTTCTCATCATATAAATGCTGCCAAAAAAAAACTCTGAAACAAATACCTTTTTGTGACTTGTGAATTTTATTCTGAAATCTAACTTTAGTACTGTAATTCGGAAAAAATAAAGCCTATATAAAACACAGAACTCTCATTCCCACCAAACGCAGAAACAGAGGGACAATCAGAATATCTGCAGGTCTTACAAGAGGCCTTAGAAGATAGTAATAAGCAACAGGCAATAATGTTATTTATAAGATTTTTCTGTTGGTGATTCTTAGCAAGAACGGACAAGTCTATTGTTCCAGACCTTACTGTATTAGTCATTTTTTAATCGGCTAATTCCTCCGCCCATGTTTTGCTGCTCATCAAGGTTGTTTACTGATTAATTAATTAGGAATAATAGAAATTATAGTTGTATACAGCTGGAATTTGAGGCCTTATCATTCGTACTGGTTGTCATTGATATTTTTCATATTCTACTCATCATGATTGTGAAACAAGTATTAAATTACTTTCTTTGTGGTATTAAAAATGTCTTAGAAAGTCATGAATTTTACTTGGTCAACCCTTCAGAAACCCTGCAGGAAAAACAAATAAGTCCATAAATAACTCCCACATGGAAATCATGTCAGTGTGCTTCGACAATCACCCTTCCACATTAAAAGAAAAGAAAAAACACACATGCCCCACAAAAGTTTTTCTGTCCTGTCCACATCCGGCATGACGTTCATTCTTATGCAGCAACTTGTCCTAACTCTTGTCACCCAGTCCTGAAAAGGAGGCTCTCCAGGCGTTTTTTTAGTTTCTGCGAATAATTTTCTTTTTTTAAAACATTTCTTAGTACCTCCATATTGCATCACTGTTGCACCAATAATACCAGTTTTAAGAATGCCCTCTCGGGTGTTATTGCTATATTTACCTTGGCCTCGTGTTAAGAGCCTGAAATGTCATAAGTTTGTGTCCCGTAACAGCAATTCGTCCTTTCACAAAACACTGAAGCCAAACCTGCTCGGCGGCGGGAAGCTGAGGCGGAAAAGAACGTCAGAGTTCTGTCAAAGTTCTCAGAGAAAGCGACCCAAGAGCACGACTAGGGGCAGATGTAAAAGTAATCTTTACATCCATCCATCCATCCAATCCAAGCAGGAAAAATCCCAAAAAAACACAGGCAAGGTCAAAAACACAATCAGGTATGAGGAGGGCTGTATATACAAGGCAACTAATGAGGGATAGGGTGAGCAGGTTGGTGGGGAGGAAGAGCAGGTCAGGTGATTCTGCTGGTGGGAAAAGCAGGCTGGTAAGAATACACGTATGCACAAACATGTGGACAGAATGAATGAAAAGACTGATAATGAGCAGAGCGAAAGTCAAAACCTCGACAGTCATCTAAAAATCTCAGAGGAATGGCCTGCGGTCGACCGGTGTGATCTCTGAGCCAGCTCAAACTTATTGACCGCTGCTCGCAGTTATAAGAGCTGCCGATAAAAGTTTGAGTAAATGTTCCGTAACTGCCTTGATGATGTCAGATGAGATGACCCATTTCCGCAGTCGCAGACACAACAGACTTATTCTACCATCTGAAACGGGCCTTTGTATCAAATTATATCATCCCAAATGATTGATAAAAAAGCTCTGGGACACGACTTCCCTTTGGGGGTGCATTTTACATTATTCATCTGTGATGACTTCCAAACATCCAGCCAGGGTCACACAGGGTACTGAGTCCGTGCAAATAATGCTGTTCTTCATATTATTTATTCATTAATGGATTATTCATGTGTCCGGACTGGTTCCATTAAGATCTACAATCCCTTTTCGCAAACCAGACCTTAGATCAGGAGCAGGTTTAGCCGGAGAGAGACAGAAAACTGATCTTTTGCTCGTGACGATCTAAATAAACATGTCTTTATATGAATAATTGTTAAAATAAAAGTGGTGTGTAACGTTTCTCACGCCAGCCAACTACAGTACAATATGTACCTGACGGCCTCAGTCCTGTCCCAGCAGAGATATGAACTCTGTGACCACAAGAGGGCAGCAGCGAGTGTGTTGTTGTGTCTAGAGTCTGACCCAGTATTTTTTCTCCTCCACAGCATGTTTGATGTTGGGGGCCAGAGAGATGAAAGGAGAAAATGGATCCAGTGCTTTAACGGTGAGACTCTCTGCCTCTTTGTTCTTATCTCTCTTCAGATAGTCACACTGTACATCCTCGACCCAAACACCGTCTCCTCCCATCACACCTCGTCTGTCTTTAAGTATTTGCTGCCAGCTTCAGCGTCACCTCATCTCTTGCTCTTAGGTCATTTCTACACATGTCAGATGTCAAACAGCTGCCTTTCATTGTTTAGACACATTTATCAAGCGACTTACTTCTACTCCAGGCCAGGTGCAGCTCTCCAGTGAGATTGATCATATGTATTCTCAGTGAAGGAATAGCCAATCAGAGATATACTGTAGATTAACCCTACACCTGCCACATTGTACATTATTTAAAAGAAATCCTTCCAATTTCTTCAATGTTTTTCTGCAATTACAGTATATAATTATCATTTTTTTAAAGGTTCATTTTACTGGTGTGAAATCTTTAAATGTCTCAGAATATATAACATGGGAACAATCTAATATATTTATAATGTGTAAATAGAGATGACGTCAGAGAAATCATTTAATTTAGTGCCATGCTGACAAGTAAATAAAATCAATGCAAGACTTATTATTGTTTGTTTGCACCACTGATAAGTGTTTTGGGGTGGTCTTCTTATTCTTATTACTATTACTATTATTTGTACTATTATAATCATCATCAGGCAGAAAACAAAGGTGTGCTCCGCTTGTTTCCGTACTGCTGTTATCTAAGACCTGTAGAGCTCCCGTAACTTTCATTTCTAAATCAAAAGAAGTTTGATAAATAGTTTTTATTCTTAAGTTTGTGAGCAAGTGTAAAAGTGAAAAGTTTTATTTTCATCTTTCTCTTAAGTCCAAAATTCAGCTTTTAAAAGTTTGATAAATACAGACTCTGATGTAGTACCTGTGCTCTTCCCTCCAGACGTCACTGCTATCATCTTCGTGGTGGCCAGCAGCAGCTACAACATGGTAATAAGGGAAGACAATAACACCAACAGGCTACGGGAAGCCCTGGACCTCTTCCGCAGTATTTGGAACAACAGGTGAGATAGGAACATGAGCGAGGTTTGAGCTGGGTTAACGTTTCTCTGCTCTTTCATTCCTACTTCCTCTCACTCTCTGCTGTCTTAGTGTCGTTTATCTGCGGAGGCTCGCCTCAAACATGCAGGTGGTGCGAGGAGGTTGAATCAAATGGGGGGATGGATTTAGATTTTTTCTTTTAGTTTTAATTCAAATGGATCAAAACTTGAGTCCAGTGGTTTCAGTTCAGTCTTCTCTTGACATGTCCTGGTTTTTAAATGAAGAATAAAAGTTCAGTGAAGTGCAGTGGCTTCAACCAATAAAACAAATGTAATCTTTAAAACTGGTTTGAATTCAAAAATAAACCACATCATACATCAGCAGCAGTGCTGTGGAGAGACTGTGTGGGCACTTCAGTGCTAATCATTCTCACATCTGCTGGTCATGTGAAAAGAATGATATATTTTGGGAAAATGCGTTTAATCCGAAGATATATTTTAGGTGATGAGATTCCTAAGCACAATTAGATATTTCATTTTGGACAGAAGTCATATTAAGAAGCAACCTGTATCTCAACCTCTATTCAACTGGTTGTCTGAAAAAAAAAAAGACATTAACTAAAAAATGTTCTTAGACGACTTTAAGGATTTGTGACTGACTTTTCCCTGCAGAGTTAGGGGAGACATTTCTCTTAAAACAGGAGAGAAGGATCAAACAGTGAATTCATTTAAACATTTGGACATAAAACAGTCCAATAAATGCATTCTCCATTGCTGATGTTTGTTTTGTCCTTTAAAAAAAAAAGAATTGTTTTGAATAAAATTTAAAAAGCAAGTTTACTGCAGTCATATTCTTGCAGATGCTGTGACCAGCATCTAATATTCATCTTAAATATATCAGGTTAACTTTAGTTTAAAGCAACAGTTCATTGTAAAATGTAGTCATAAGAAATCGAACTGATATTCAGAGCACCAGTCATTCATCAGTTTAACTTTCTTTCAGCAATTTAACTTGGACTTGTTTGGCCAAGATCAGACCACACAATATTGGCTTGATGAAGTATATACTGTACATACAAATAGTAACAGCTTGTTGTTATAGGGCGCTGTAGCTTAAACATTTGGAGCCATGCTGCCTGTTATTGACCCCTCTGCATGCAGTGCTGCTGTTTCTCCTCTAATGGCGTTTGTGGATTTGTTTTTTCAGATGGTTACGCACTATATCGGTCATATTATTCCTGAACAAGCAGGACATGCTGGCTGAGAAAGTATTAGCTGGAAAATCCAAAATTGAAGACTACTTCCCTGAATATGCTCGCTACACCATACCAAATGAAGGTCTGTGCTCCTCTAACACTCATGTCCTTGTCCAGTGTTTAACTGTATCACATCAGTCTGTGTTAACTGTCAATGTGTTGTTGCTTCAGCAACTCCCGAACCTGGCGAAGACCCGAGAGTGACGAGAGCTAAGTTCTTCATCCGAGACGAGTTTCTTGTAAGTATATGTGGGCTGTTTGAAGTGAGCTGAAGTTAATGAGTGTCCAGCCGTGAACAGCCGTGTCCTGTTAATTCATAACTCAGTTCTCAGTGCTGCTGGATTCAAGCCATATACATACAGTATACCAGCTGTTCATTTCATGTAGAACTTGATAAAACACTCCTGCTGACGCTGAATGACCTGCCTGTTATTGATTTAAAAATTCTATACGGTGAACAGTTAATAAATAATCTGAACTCAAGGTCCACTTATTAACTGGTGTTGTTTGCTGCTACATTACATAACAGTTAAATATATCCTGATACAGTTTCCAAGGTCAAGGATAA
The DNA here is from genome assembly GCF_002814215.2 of Seriola lalandi dorsalis. Taxonomy (NCBI): domain Eukaryota; kingdom Metazoa; phylum Chordata; class Actinopteri; order Carangiformes; family Carangidae; genus Seriola; species Seriola lalandi. The sequence goes on along the minus strand of NW_019524994.1, from coordinate 357,654 downwards.
ACTTCAATGCTTGTTATTTATATTGATACTTTATTATTAGTAGTTTTAGGGTAGTGGTATCCACAAAGTGCAGAAAATAAAGAGTCAGAAGATGGTAAAGGACAGTGAAGTGTTCAAACCACTCAAAGCTAGAGTTTCAGGCAATGGAGCTAGTTAAAGGATAAGACTGTTGTATTTTTCTTAGACGACGCACACAATGCAACGCTGAATGATGATGCAAAATGATGATGATGATGATGATGATGATGATGATGATGATTAGAAAGTGATCGAAACTACAATTCACTGCTCACTACTGAGTGAATGAGGGAACGAGGGGCTGATCTTGGACACAGGCTCGTTGAAGGAACTCCACAGTTGAAAACACCAGAGGAGCTTGAACCTCGTCTCCTTCGGTCATATCAGAGATGAAGTGACACCCCCCTGATCTGTGTCTGGTCTCTCTCCCCTCAGCGGATCAGCACTGCGAGCGGCGACGGCAGACACTACTGCTACCCCCACTTCACCTGTGCCGTGGACACAGAGAACATCCGGCGGGTGTTCAACGACTGCCGGGACATCATCCAGAGAATGCACCTGCGGCAGTACGAACTCTTGTGATGGGAGACCGCCGCTGTCAGCCTTCTGTGTTTTTTCTCCACCATTCTGCATCCTTGACGAACCCTTCTTCCTCCTCCTCCTCCTCCTCCTCCTTCCTCCTACTCCTCTTCCTCCTCCTCGTCTTCACCCCAAAACTTCACCCTTCTCCTCCCCCAAAGAAACCCTCAACAACCCCTGACCACCCCCTCCTGTCGAGGACTATGAAGTACTACTGAAGTGTGTCAAATCCTCTTCCTCTTCTTAACTTCTTAGCTTTTTGTACTTCTTTTTTTTTTTTTCTCTGAGACAGATTCATCCCCATTTCACCGATGTAAAAGGAAGGTTGGGGAACAAAGTTGTTGCGTGCCGCTTCTAATTTTTTTTTTCTCTTTTTCTTTTACTCCTTCCTTTTGAATGCCTTGATTTTTGTCATTCCACTAAGCCTTGGGCTACCTCCTTTTTTTTTTTTTTTTTTTTTTTTTTTTTTTTTTTTTTTTTTTTTTTTTTTTTTTTTTGCCCCTTCGTGTCCTTCTGTTTTTTGGCTTTGTCATTGGACCTGAACTGGTGGGTGTGGATACATAAAAACACACCTACAGGACCTCAGTGTAGAGGCAGTGTGTGTGTGTGTTAATGTGTGTGTGTGTGTGCGTAATGGAAGAGTAGGAGGAATGCCATGTGAGAGAGCGCATATGTGTGTGTTTATGTTTGTATGTCACCTGCCGGTTAAAAGCCGGCATCACCACCATGACCTTTGCCCCAGTTTTTTTTTTGTTTTTGTTTTTGTTTTGTTTTTTAGTTGATTTTTTTGCCCCGTCACCCCCTCCGACCTGCTTCTTCTTCTCTCCGCGTGGAAGACGACTGGACGCCGAAGAAAGCGGAGAGGACGGAGGGGAAACCGAGTGGATGAAGAGATAAATGCACTTTGCATCAGGTTCCTTAATAACTTTTTTTGTTTTTTTTTTTGTTGTTGTTGTTGTTGTTGTTTTTTCTCCAGAGGAAGCATACACACAATGTAGCATCACAATATTTATTACCCTGTCACGATGTTAGCTTGCCGAGCTGCAGAGGGTGGACCGAGCAGCCGAGAGACATGTGGAGCGAAAGATTACACGACGTAAAATACGACAAGGACGACGTGAAGAAGGATTTAAATGAAGGAAAAGGGGACTGAGCTCTCTGCACCTTAGCCCTGCTGCCTCCACGGACTCGGACCTGCCTCCTTTTTTCCACACAAACCATCGTTTTAGCTTAGAGATACTGATGGGAGGGGAGGGTGGGGTGGGGCGGGAGGGGAGAGAAAAATGTATTGTTCTTTTTTCTTTTCTTTTCTTTTTCTTTTCTTTTTTTCCTTTTTGGTTTTGTTTTTTTTGTTAACTTGTACACTGTGCAAGGTTGAATTATCCTGTACAGACTGTAAAATGTAATATTATTTTGTACAACTTAATTGAAAGAAAAACAAATCTACTTGTAGATCTTTGTGCCTTGATTATGGCTGTACCTGTAAATGAGCTCAGATGTAAGTATGTTTTCGACTGCGCTGTACAGCTTGATGTCAAACTCTATCGGCAGCGGAAGACTGCGGGTAGGGGACTTTCTCTGTAGAGTTTAGTTTTTTCTGGTTTATAAAAAAAAAAGGAAATGCTGTTTAGTAAAAAATAAAAAATAGGGAAAAAATCCTAAAAACCTGTATACATTATGCAAATTAACCACTTACCTGCAGTGAAGACCAGATGTTGCAGCGCCATGCCTTTTTTTTTTGTTTTGTTTTCTTTTATTGGTTTTCTTTTTCCTCCTTTTATTTTATTTTATTTTTTGAATTTCACAGCTTTAAACAAACATTGGAAATTCATTGAAAGTGTCCAAATTGCAACCTGGTGTTGTTTTAATAGGAACCAACGTTTTTTCGATATGAAGTGTGTCTGAGATCTGTACTGATGTGCGTGCCTGTGCGCATGTGTACATAAAACAAACATAGACTCACAGACGCATTGTGTGTGTGTGTGTTTGAGGGCGAATGTGCGTTGTGTGTAAAATTTTATAAATGTATGTACATGTAAATTTATAGGTCTATATAAATATATATGTACAATTATACATGTTTAATTATGTGTGTGCCTAGGTGTACATACCTATGTATGTATACGGTAAATATGTATACATACACACATAGGAAAGCATGTTTAGAATGGAGATGAATAAATGAGAGCGTGCAATATTAGTAATTCTTTGGTCCTTTGGAGCCATACCCAATGGCACAGGCACTATGAATGTGTGAGCAGCACCCAACAAGACAAGCTCTTCTCCTTGTACAAACAGCATCAGCCTTTTCTTCTGCTACAGTACACGTCTATCCCCAAAAGAGAGTGAACTGACTGGAGGTGCAAAAACCTTGTTTGGCCTGGGAGGATGATTAAATGACATTTTTATTTTCTTTAAATAAAGAGGCACATTAGAGGACTTTGCTTTATTTCCATCTTGGTGTCCAGTTGTGTCCAGATTTGTTACCGATGAGGTGTTCTTGGGGTTTTTTTTTTGTCTTTTTTTGTTTTGTTTTTTTATTTATTTATTTTTCTCTGTGGTGCTGCAGTGGTATTTATGTGAAGGGTTCATACGCTCAGTTGCCAGTTTGTTAGGTACACCAAGCTAAAAATAATGCAATCTGATACAACAGTCCTTGAAGGTTCATAAAGGTTATACCGCTCAGTTTCTGTTGAGACTTTTACAGAGAGGCGTTGATTCAACTGCACGAGGATGTAGTTTGTGGTGCTGTTTAATTGTATTGTGTTATAAGGACAGGTGTGATTGTTACAAATGGGGCGGACAAAATAGCAGCACCACAAACTGCAGCCATCATACGACTGAATCAACACCTCTCTATTACAGTTTCAACAAAAACAGAGCATTATGATGTTCATGAAGGGAGCATTTATTACGGGACTGTTGCATTAGATTGAAAGTATCTTTATTGTGTTTCGTCAGATTTTCATGCTTTAATATTGAGATATCATGATTCACAGTTATTCAGATTTAATGGCTCTGCACACCAACACAGTCATGTTGGGTGCTAAGACCGGTGCTCAGGTTGAAGTCAGTCAGAGCTATAGGCCTTTATCACTGGAGACATTTTGACATGTCACAGAAGGAAAAGCAAAAACTAATGGCCAAATTTCAATTCAACATATCTAGTTTCAGGGTCCTGGTGTTGTTCGTGCTGCCTCACTGTCACACTGTCCCGGTTTGCTGTGACTTGGTGCTTTTCCTCCTATGAAGTCAAATGCCTGTTGGGAAAAAGGCCTCTATGGCAAAATGAATGAGAACACACAGGGTCGTTAATAAGTAAATACTAATAAAAGAAATTTGCACAAAATGAGATCTGATTTTAAAAAAAAACTAGGGATTATATTTGTAAAACAGTTTTAACACAATGACCATAAGTTTGACTAAACTGAATGTAGATAAACAAACTTCTCACCGATGACCTGAATCCAGGTAAAGCATTTTATTCTTAATTTAGTCCCCAGATTAAATATTTATCAGAGAGGGAAGGAAATGGGCCGTATGAATAAAACTCTCTCTCCTGGTATATATATAAGTTGTATCATGATCGAGCAGATTTTCAGGCTTTTTTTGTATTTATTATTTTCACTTGTCCTAGCAGGAAAAACAGGTGTCGGTAATAACATCAACGATGTTTCTTTCGATGACTTCATCCTGAGCAGGGGTCGGATCAACCACAGTAACTGTGTGTGTGTGCAGAGCCTCACAGGTGTTTTCACTTTCTGGCTGATTAGACCTCCGCTCACGTTGGAGCTACGCTGGAGAATAACGTGAGTTTACAGGACTTCAGTTAACTCCATTCCATACTGCATACACATCCTTTATGTACTAAAAATCAACAACTTAAATCGAGGAGCTGGAACTAAATTAAAGCTAATTGTTGGTGGCAGTGAAACAGCTGCAAGAACAACCTAGAAAACAAAATATATACGTATTGTTTGGATGTTTAACTGGCAGGTATTGCACTGGTATCATTATCTTGTAGTATAAAACAGTGAAATATGGCGATTTCCTCTAAACCAGGATATTATTAGTATTAGTTTGTATTGGTATGTAGTGTGGAATTGGGGCACAACATACGATGAAGGTGTAATTTGTTCAACAAAGAGTCAGGGAGGTGTCAGTCAGACACAGTCCTGTCATTTAAATCACCTGTGCAGGTTTCACTTTGGTGTACAGGGCCTTTAATATACAGACACTGACAAAACGTTTTGAACAAAATTAGGTTTGATATAAAAAAAAAAGAGGGATATTTGAATAATAGTTCAATCACACATTATATAACCTTACTTCTAATACAGTTAATATCTATTCCCTTAACACAGACTGTCAGGAGTGAGCAATATAGATAGAGTTCTCTCATCATGATGTAAATTTAAATTTAATTTTAAACTGTATCATGATATTTTATTCTCTCTGAAAATGAAGCAGACTAGAGCTAAAGCATTTTTTTTTATTAATCAATTCCTCGATCAATAGAAAATTATTCGGTCAATTATTTAGCAGAAATGCTAAAGTTTGTTAGAATCTCAAATGTGAGGGTTCTGTTTTTATATCACTTCATGTTGAGTATCTTTTACTTTAGGACTGTTGGTCAAACAAAACACAGATGTTTCATACACTTAATGAAAAGCAAGTCAATCAAAAAAATGTATCGATAATGAAAATCTGACTAATCATGTAAATGAAATACCTGACAAATTGAGGTAATTTGTCATATTATTGCAAAAATCATATAAAAATATTGCCATAAAGCGGTCCTACTTACTGTTATACATTACCAGACATGTCCTAACATGTTGAGATATTAGAGACAGAGCTACTGCAGTTTATACACACACATCTGATGGATTTATATCATCTCAGTCCAGATGACACATCCTTTGTCCAGCTGTGTAAAACGCACAGATCAACAAAGAGAAGCTGTGAGACGGGTCTAGTGTGAACTGCTTCATCTCAGTGTCTCTATATGTCCCTAATATTTTGTACTCACATTTTATTTTACATGATTTTGCAAACACAAAATATTCGTGTTCCCATGACTTTAATTTATTTCGAATACTATGAAATTGTTTCCATCTCTGCCGCCGAACATCTTATGATATTTAGCATTTCAGCCACAGAGAAATACGGCTGTGGACGACGCAGTGTACCGTTATGTCAGCCTCTCGTATACACAGAAAAGCTCAAAAACACACCTTGAGGTTCTGATTTATTATGTGCTGTTCATCAGAAACGTTTCAACAATTTGGCAAAAACCCTCACAAACATTTGGCACAGAAGTCAGCAATAAATATATTCAGATATGCATCATAAAAACAACGAGAAACCCTGGATGGATGATCGGACGACAACAACAGAAAACTAACAGTGTTCACATCAGATTCACAGTTTAACATCAGAGTGAAGAGGCATAAACTACCAACATACATCTGACTTCACCGCCTTAAATCAGATCAGAGACAGTGTGTATTTACATATGTACTTGTTTGATTTGTCTTACTTTACGAGTTTCTAATAATTCAGACAAGTTGTGGGAAAACTTCACCCGTCTGGACATAAAAAAAAAAATGCTTTGTCATCACAGGTTACAACCACACCATCATCCTCAGTGTCAGAAGTGATAAACCTTGAGTCCCTTAAAGACATTTAAAATATATATTCAGGTCCTTCACAGTGCCGTAAAACATTAGGACAAACAAAATCGAGGTTGTATGAACAGATTTTTTTGGCCCGTTCGGGAGGACGAAAGTCACATTTTGCAAATCCTCACATCAAGTGTTTACCAACTGCGGTGAAAACCCCCAACTTCATGGCTCTGTCCTGGAACGTGGTGTACTCTGGGTAATGTAGTTCACAGAGACTTGTGCTTCCCCAGCAGGCAGAGGCTGAGGCACTGCAGCAGGCCTTTCATCCACAGGCAGTGAGCCAGGAACAGCAGCAGTAGGCAGGCGCCGGCCGAGCAGTACACGCCGATCACCGTGCTCTCCTCCGGCAGGAAGCACTTGGACAGAGCGTAACTGCCAGGTGACACTGATGCCTGGGGGGGGGGTTGTTTTGTATTAATAGCAGATAAGAAGGTTTGGGAGCTATAACATCATATAAACACTTCCATTTGGAAACTGTTCTTTAAATAATATCACACAAAAACTTGACATGGGGGCAGCGAAATTAGGTCAAAATGAATCTCACACAATAATTCATAAATGCATCAACACAAGATGGATATATACTTTATTCATCCCCCGGGTGAAATTCAAATCAAAAACAAAAGAGACAAGCACACAAACATAAGGATGAAAACCAGCAGATTTAGCACTTTCTTGGCGTGAATATCAGAGGGATTATTCCTTTATTTGGTTACTCAAAGTAAATGAGTCTCATTAGTGATACTTGGCACAAACATTGGGCAGCAGATTGTTTGCTGTGGACACGACACTGACGTGTCATGGTCTTGTTACTATCAACTTGTTCACAAACAGCTGTGTATGTACTGATCCAGCAGATATGGAGCAACACTTTCATTCATTTGGAGTCGTCACTCTCTGTTTTTGGTCTCTACCAGCTCCTGATGGAAATATCTGACGCCTGAGCTGCTAAATGCTCCACTGTGTTCACCAGCTCGCCTCTGACTGTGTCTGCTGAGCAGGAAGCGCATGTACAGTGGGTTTTTAGAGCCGTTTCACTGAAACCACTGCTGCTAAAACAAGGCTATGGAAGCAGTGAGAGTGAACTACAAAAAGCCAAACAATGAGATTAACATTAAATTAATGAGAATAATTTTCCTTTCACACTGTCACATTGTCATTTATTACGTTGTTGCCATAAAAATACTGATTATAGCTGCTTTAAAAATTCAGACTATCACCATCGTTTGTTTGCATCATCTCGTAATAACTGGTTTTGAAACAAACAAATAAAAGATAAAGGAAGAAAAACAACAAAGTAAAAAGGTTCATACAATTACACAGTTTACTGACACTGAGAGTCTTTTTTTTTTTAAAGGTTTTGTGGTTTGTAAAGTGGCTGGATAGATTGTATGTACCGGTGCCTTTTATTTATGAAAATGATTGAATGGTTTTGAATGGTTGAAATTCTTTCCAAAAATAGAAAAGCATAAGAACAACCATCACAATCAAGTTCACAGAAAGAGCTTTTAATATCAACGTCATTATGGATCAACGGAGGAGGTTGAAACAGACATGTTGTGTTGTTACTCACCAGGATGAAGCTAGGGTTGTTTCTGTTCCTCCAGCTGAAGGATGGCACGCTGATTTCTGGGTACTTGTTGTCATGGAGAACCTCACATCCGCTGTGGGTGTGTCCGCTCAGGATGAGGCGGGGTTTAAACCACTGCAGCAGCTGAGGAAAGAAATCCACATGCACCTCAGAGAGCGGTTGCTGCTGGCTTACATCATCAGTTTCATCATCATCGTCATCCTTTCCTGTTTCTATACACAACTGTTTCTGACAGCCGGCTGTTGTACTGTATTTTAATTGGCTGAAGAAGAGATCCATGCGTTGAAAAACAAAACGAAAAAAGAAAACAGTAGAGGCGGTGTGATGAGACTGCAGAGTACTCACCCTCTGTGAGGCCTCCTTCGACAACACGTCATATTTCTCTCTGAACAACAGGTGTCGCTCTTCAGGTGGTGCAGCGTCCTGTCCTGTGCAGCCGGCATCACTCACCCTGTACAGAGGATAGTGCTGGAGAGCAGAACAGCCAGTTAGGGGAACATTATTACATTTCTTCAGGTTTTAGTGATTTTTTTTTAAATCATTAAATCATGTTTTCATGCAATTTTATTTTTTTTAAAGACTGGTGATGTGCAGCAAAGATCCTGAGATACTTTAAAGTCTGAATATTGTGCTACAATAGCAAACCTGCAGCCAGGAAACTGTTTACAACAAACACTAGTGTTGAAACAATTTATCAGTTTAATCATCAACGCCATTTATCAAGAAAAATACTTGTTCCAACTTCTAATATGTAAAGATTTGCTTTGCTTTTCTCTGCTTTATACCATTTTGATATTTCTGGGTTTTGGATTGTTTGTTGAACAAACACAAACAAACTCCGACACATTAAAGACCAAATGACAGATTAATCAGTGGAGCAAATAAACACTAAATCTTTCACCACCAAAAGACAAGATTGGCTGTGTTTTTGTTAAAGTAGTAGTAGTAGTAGTAAAGTAGCAGTTGATAATTTGTTTCCACTATTTCTGCCAATATAATCTATTGTATTCTGTATTGAAGCTTTATGATGCTTAAAATGAGTGAAATATTGAAGGCCAAAACTTTTGTGGCTGCACCATTACATCAAATGGAAATATTTTAGATGCATTATTTTATACACAATTCTCCAGAATTCAGTCTGATATATTTGTTTTCACTAGAAACATTTGGATTTTACTACATGTATAACTTAAAATAAAAAATCTTTGGGTTTGAACAGTGGTGGATCAGTCAGGTTTAAGAGGTTATTAAACCTATTAGGGCTCCAACTAATAACTATTTCGTTTGTTTGTATTAAATGTTCTGTAAATTCGATTTTAAACAATAATGTTGCAGCAAACAACTTTTCCTCTGTGTAAATAAATAGTAGAGTAATGGCGTCCTGAGCAGAAAGGTCGTAATCTGAGTCTCTCTGCTGTTTGATTTGGTATCCTTCTGGCAGCGCGTGCATGTGAGTGCATCCCAGAATTCCCTCCACTGAAGAGTAAACCATGTTTTCATTCAAAAAGGCCTCAGGCAGAGTAAGACATGAGGTGGACTGGCCATGGGGACTGAAGCTCAAATACCGGTCGGCAGGTGGACTGTCATGACATCCATGAAGTTTGTAAAGTTTTTAGCGGCTCCTTCAGAGTCGTTTGTCCGAGGTTGAAGCTCTTTCCCAGTCAGACTCTGAAGCCATTACTGGTCTGGCCTAGATGGACGGCACTACGAGCTGCCCAAGGGTCCAGCTTGACTCGGAACTGACCTTTCTTCTCCTCCATGTGTAAGTAACTTGATGGCTACACATTGTTACATGGCTGTTTTCATTACTGACCGGCTACAGTAGCCATGATAATGTTTGCTGACTAGCTGTTTCCGATATTATGAATGTGTTCAGCAAATGTTGCTATTGCTAGCTGGCTAACTGCTAGCATTGCTGTGGAGTAAAGAAATAGTCTTTTGTTGGCTCTCCTGTGCACAGGGTAACTTTATTCACTTGTGTTTCTTGTTGTGTTCAATGGCCGCCTTCTCTGTGCTTCATAACATTTAGCTGACTGAGAGCGCGCGGGGAGGGAGGCCGGAAGTGTGGCCGACGAAGCGTTTGTTTTGGTCTGAGATGGTGGTGATCTAGTGGTTGTGACGAGCGTTTACAGAGTAAATCCATAAAATGTCAGAAAATAATTAGGAACCACAAGTCTTAACAAAAATTGATTATTTGTCTGAAAAACGGGTTAAATTAGGTTCTGTGTATTAAAAATTAAATCATGCAAAAGAAAATTCTAATTCCTGGACACTTTCAGCACTTGGCTCATTAAAAATGCAACATTACAAGGTATCTTCTGATTCCTTATGAAGGTCTTGAAATGATGCATTTTAGATAAACTTGGTGCCAACTGTGAGGGAGTTCAAACTTTTGTCTCTTATGTCTGAAGAAAAGTTGAAATTTCCAAATGTCCAGTGAACAAGAGAAAAGCTCTTCAGATTTGAGATTTGGGAACCAGCTAATTTATGGCTTTTTGTATTGATAACTTGAAGCAGTAACTCAGTTACTTAAACTGTTGTCAGCCTATCCAATAAATGACATGGGTTAAGTGAGTAAAAAAAAAAAAAGAAAAGCTATTAATGTGATTTGAACATTTATCCTCTTACAACTTCTGCCCTATTTTTTTCTTACCATCACAAAAAGACATATAACAACCACAGAGACAAAATGTCCACAAAGACACAAAAGAAACCACAAAGACACACAAAATGAACAGACACCAAAACTGAACACAAAGACACAAAACAACCTCAAAGAAAACCTCAAAAAACGACTGAAGAAAACGCAAAATGACCACAGGGAGACGCAAAACAAACACAGAAAGACCAGCTATGACAGGCAAGAAAAGCCCTTTGCTGAGGGAGGTAATTCAATGCTTTTTAAGACTTTGAGACCTGCAGATACCCAGGATGATGTCAGGTTTTCAGACAGAAGAGAGTTCATTCAGAGAGTACACCTGCAGTTTACCTGTAACATGATGGGGGGTGTGGGGGGATAGAGCTGCGAGCCTTCGCAGCTGTCCATCACTCCGCTGCCCGACTGCGAGTTCTGCAGAAAAGAAGACATAAAGAATTCATCGGCTGTCTTTTCCACAAGCTCCCGATGTCTCCTCAAACATCAGTCAACATTTTTATTTCATATCTCTCCAGTCCTTCTGTTTTGAGAGAATTTGTGCCGTTAGCAGGAAGACAGAGAAGCAATCAGCTGCTTCTTTTAATGTTCTTTCACAAACACCGCATGTGTAAAAAGAACAAAACACCTGCTCCGAGTACGACTGAGCTTTGGATATGAAAATCGTTGAGGTGTATTTTTCTCGTTCTTCCTCACATGACTTGACTTGTTCACACTTCATGAGCAGCGGCGGCAGGGTGTGTTCGAGGTGCTGACAGTGTGAAAGTGTGCTACTGACTTCCAGAAATTTCCTCCCACCTGAAGAGAACAGTTGAGGTCCCTGGAGAGTTTGATCAGCTCCTTCTCCACCGACTGGCAGATGGGACACCCGTCACCGTGCAGGGCCACGCTGTTCACCAGCAGAAAACTGAGGAGAGAAAAACAGTCTCCATGAAAAATCCAAGAGCTTCAGTGAGGCTGCAGAGATGCGTCATATTATAATGTTTTTATTTTGAAGGTCTCCATGAAATTGGGTTTCTCTATGCTACTTTATCAATCTCACCTACAACTAGTTCTTGTATGGAATAGCATTGCTGCACTGACTTCTATTTTAAAGGTTTAAAGGTAGACTGTGCTTCTGCCCATCCATGTTAATAACTACATGTTGTCACTTGTGAACACACCCAGCTAGGACGTAACGTTGCTCTGCAGCCCAGCGCTTCATCACTGCCAATCCCCGACCATTTGTCATTTGTTTGGTTGCACTTCCTCTTAATATGAAATACGCCATAAGAAAATTACACATTGGTCATTTCTCATGTAAATGTTTGCACATATTTGATATAATATCACTACACGAAGCAAATTAAGTTTTACTGGATTTTTAAAGAAAAGTATCAAAGATATTTATGGACAATATTGTGAACAAAACATGCAGTTGTTGTAAATAAGTTTTTGTATTAAATATGTAGTTAAATAAATATTTGGTTGTAGTTTTAACTGTATTAAAACCATAATATGAAAAAAAAGAATTGACCCCTTTTCAGCTTTATATATTTTTTTTATATATATATATATATATATATTAAGCATATTGTTTTTAGTTTTGGTTTAGTTTTTTAGTTTTGGTCATCTTCTATAGGGTATATATATATATATATATATATATATATATATATATATATATATATATATATATATATATATATATATATAAGATGACCAAAACTAAAAACAATATGATTTTATTTTATGCGGTTTTACATCATCTCTTAATTCCAGTTCACTTCAGGTTTTTACAGTGTCTTTATTTCTAAATTGTAGTCCTTTCTTTTTTTTTAATTTCTGTATATATTTCTTGTTTTTATGTTATTTGTTGTTTATAAAACCAATCTCGGTACAAAAATCTATCTTCTCAAGTAATTTAGATGTATATTGAAGCTGTCTGACCTTGCTTTCCGAAAACGTGGAAAAACTATTTGCCTGACTTGTTTTCCTTAAATACTTGAAACAATTTGCTTTGTATTGGAAACAAAATGAAATATTGCAGGTTTTTTTTCCACCTGTTTTTAAAAAATAAGATTTTAAGGAATCAATTATACACAAAACATAATCTGATAAAAAAGGATGTGGCTCAATACTGATATATAAACATATACTGCGTGAAAAAATGACTTTACTTTATGATTTGTGCCTATTATTATATACTTCAGAGCAAAACATCTCTACAAATGTCTGTTGTCTTGTTTAAAAGCACTTTTTTGGCACAGACTGACTCAGGGGATTAAACCAGTGACCTCTCAGCCTTCTGAGTCACATGTTAGGCCTGCAGCTCGTGTCGCAGGTTATCATGTCGTCTTGGAGCCTCCTGTCACTCACTTCACTCCCTTTTTGGTGACGATCCTGGTGGAGGAAGCGTTGAAAACCTTCTCGAAACGCTGGAGCTTGAACCAGTCCATCCTGCGGGGAGACACAACACTGCTCGTCACACCGCACAAAAAAAAAAAACCCTGCTGCTCAGTCTGCCACGTCTGTCTGTCACACACTGTTACATAACAGTGTCGCTTCCTGCTGCACGAGTCGAATCAAAGCACATGAGCCACTGCATGTCTGCATAATCCCACATTTCTGACTCAGAGGCATCAAAATGCTACACTGTGGGATGGTTTCATGCATCTTGTGTTTGCTTTCACTGCTACTTCCCCTGAGAAATTAGGAATTATAGTCTCCTACAAAAACACTGGTACATACAGGGGGTGGACACCATGAACGCATCATCTCTGCAATATAATGCAATCTAATTCAACAATACACAAACATACAGGCTAACTTTTTAAAAATAATTTCAATTTATATTTGAAGTTATTTTTGTATATAATAGCAATCTGACAACAAAAGTAAAACGAAAAACAAAAATAATCTAACTAGGATTTTAGAAATACTTGAAGTCATGAGTTCTTCCTCGTCAAAAACCCCTCGTGTTATTTCAAATTTTGTCTCCTTACATGATCATCCAAATGAATGGATTCCAACCTGCAGGTCTGGACCTGTAAACAGGCCACAAGCTGAATGTGAAGGGTTGTGAGAGGATCACCAATTCCAAAAGACCAAAACTATTTTTTCCTGACACATTAAATCCTCTGTAATTTCAGGCTACAAAAGTTATTCAGATGATGCTCACAGATAAAAGAAATGTGTAACCTTTGAGGGGACGTGAGTTGACTTTTTATTGTTTGAAAGGGTCACACAAGCCAAAAAAAATTAAAATAAAAAAGTTAGGAATCTAAATGTGATTTCAAAACGACCTCACACTGCCAGTTTCGGAGAACTAAACAATATCCTTCTTATTATCACGGAGTGTGTCACACCCAAGGCGTGTCTTGTGTTGGGTTTGGTCTTTTATTACAATACTAATTGCATTTGTCGTTGTTTGATTGTTTTTTTTTTTGTGCCTTGAAACTAATAGATGGAGAAAAAAAGAGTTGCGGAGTCACAAAATTTCAATTTGGGTCAGAACTGAGTGATGAATCTGATAAATCTGATGACTTGACAAAATCAAATAAGACTTTAATACCAATGGGTTGTGGCTTACTAGTGACTTGAAAAACAATGACTTTGTTCCATCTCTGTTTATTATTATTGTGTTTATTGCCTATAAGTCGTCAAATTAGAGGAGACTGAGTCTAAAAAATGATCAGGATTAGCCTTAAAAACCCAAGTGTCATGTCTGCCCTGTTTTATTTTTAAATGACTTGTGATTCGACTTCTGATCGTCTGTCCTGCTCGAGTTAGTTTCACCTGTTTCCAATTAGCCTCCCCTTCCTTGTGCATTTAGTCTCTGTGTCCCTTTCACTCTGTGTCAGTTTGTTCCCTGGTGTTTCCTTGTGCATCTGCTACCTGATTTTGTTTCCTTGTGTTTTTCCTTTGTGTCAGTCAGCAGACTTTTTTTTTTTTCCTGTTATCTGTTCCTGCTTATTTGCCTGCCAGCTCAGCTACTCACCTTCATCCACCTGTCTGCCTGTAAGCTTATCTTCATTTATTAAAGACTGCTCGGCTGAATCTGCCTGCCTCTCTGTGTTTGGCTCCTCTCTGCCTGTGCCGTGACAACAAGTTAAGTTTTTATGTAACCTGAGAGTGTAAACTCCTCCTCGGGTCTTTGAAGGATCAGGCTGGGTTTTTTCTTCTTACTGTTAACAAAGCCCATGAAAACACCAAAACCCTCAATGTGCTTTTTTTAAAGAGTAAATTCCTAAAACAGCAGGGCACTGGAGTGTTTGATAAACTTTACTCAAACACCAGTAAATAGTGTATTTGTTGGACTATTTTCACCTGCAGATTAATACAGATTTGGTATCTCAGTGAGTATTTACACCTTCAGAAAACACACACAGTCTAGTTTATTTTGAGGAACATGTCACCCAGTGAAACATTGTAGTGTATTGATGTGTTTTATGATTATAATAATTTAGTTCTGTGACATAGGACTAAGATGTACAAAGTGTTTGCTGCACAGGTGATACTTGTCAGTCTGATCATTGTTCTTTATCTTCTCATGGAATTTGTTGACAGTGAATAAATATATAAAAAATTGACAGTCTTATCTTTTAAAAGCCCCAAATTCCTACAAAAGTTAGACATGACGTCAGTGTCCTCACAGGCACCTACAGTACAGCTCTCACTGCATTTACTGCATCCAACCACTTGTACAGCTCAGTAACTTTCCTTCTGATTGGCTCATAATTAAATGTTTCTTATGCAACGTGGACAGAGTCCTTTCATTATGTTCGCCTGCTCTGCAGTGCAACAGTGTGAGGCTTTTATTGACATTCCCTTGGCAGCCCGTAAGTGTCTTCTCTACTTACAAAAACTTGTCAAAGAGAAACACAAATAGACGTCTGTTATCAGATATTTCTGTAACTAGGCCAGTGACGAACACTAAAAAAAGTCGTCATGCTGAGGTGTTCTGTGGTCTGACAAGTGACATAGAGTGAAATCAAAGTCTGCTAAATCTTCTCCTGAACCCTCTCATACGCTGCTGAATCAGCCAGTATCCCCGAACAAAAGTTACACAGTGAAACAATAATGCAGTAAATCTTGTTCTTACTCATAATGGAAACCAATGTCGTGGTTCCCAACCAGTACAACCAGTTCTGTGTCAGTGGAGTGCCTGAACATCCTGTGAAAGCGCCGCACGTCGTCCTCCCAGTGCTGCAGATACACAACAACACAAACACAGCTGAGGCAGGTTTCATTGCAGGACGTTAGTACGGAAAAAAAAAACTCCCCTCGGAAGCTCGTGAGAGTTAATGGGGTCTCTGAGGGTCACCCTGCAGCCCCCGTGGGTGACCCGGGCTGCTTTGATTCAGACTCCAGATTCAATTTTGCATCTGTAGGGGCCGAAGCCCACAGGGACCTTTTTAATTACATCAGTGCTGTGGGTTTTAATATTTTTCATACTGACTGAATTACTCCCTGCTGCTCCTTTTAATTAGTTCTGAAATGATTAATCAATCATTCGCTGATAATTTAAATCAATTCATCGTTAAAGACATTTATCAAGCTAAAATACCAAAGGTTTGCTCCTTTCAGCCTCTCAAATTTTGCTGCTTTTTCTTAGTTTTATATCATCGACTTAGATTTCTTTGAGATTTGGGACAATTTTTCAGTTTAGAGTGAAAACAATCAGTAATGGGAAAATATTTTGATGATTGGTCAAGCTTTGAAGTCATTTATCAGGCACGAATGGCCAATAGTTGTTGGTTTCAGGTTCTAAAATGTGCTGATTTGCTTCTTTTTTTTAAATGTTATATCTCACTTTAAATTGAATGTATTTTGGGTTTGAACTGTTGGTCGGACAAATCAGGCAGTCTGAAGATGTAACCTCGGGATTTTAGGAAATGTTGGTGGTTATTTCTCACTATTTTCAAACTTATGTTGATCCACAATTGATCAAATATTTATTAGCTGCCTACATTTTATTATTATACTGTAACTATCATTTGATAATGTGGCTCACATGATCAATTGATTTATGAAGAACAGATTAATCAATATTGGAAATATTTTTCTTGGTTTGAGACTTATTTCAGGCAAATCAAGCAATTCCAAGTCATCGTCGTGGGTTCTGGTAACTTGAGAGGCATTTTTCACTGTTTTCTGACAAACAGACCGAACAATAAATGGATTAGTTCAGAAAATAATCGACAGATTGGGCCATAATGAAATCAATCACCAGTTGCAGCCCTGCTTTCCGCATTTCTTTCCCTGGAACATCAAAGATTTGAGCAAAAAACTCCATAGAATGCAAATTAGATGAGATGCAAACCAAGTGTAAAAAATGAGTGAGGAAAGCTGAAGGGGAAACATAGTAGATTAGTGAAGATTTTGCAGCCTGCGAGCTCTGTTTCCTTTTTTAATGAGGCGTTCCTTCAGTGCTGCACTTGCTGGCCTTGATGGATGCTTTTTGACAATCCAGTGAGAGATGTGTGAGAATTCCCAGGGCGATTTTTCCTGAAGCAGGATGATGAGGGCTGAGAGGATACAGGCTGCAGCTACTGTTGTTGGTGTTTGCCACAAATCCTGCAGCCTCTCGGGCCTGGATGGTACATGATCATGATGGTGATGATGATGATGATGATGACCGGAGAGCACTGGCCTCTGCTCTTCTTCCACATACTATTGTCTCACAAGCACCATTATGAGTACTGTGGGTTTGCACACAGATCAAGAAGGGGGAAAGGAGCTGTACGTTACCTTCTGCGAGCTCCACTTGCCTTCGTCGAAGATATCCCCGAGAATAAAGACTATTTCGGGCCTGAGCAGCCACAGAGCCGTCTGGAAAGCCCGCTCCATCTGCCATTCCCTGTGCGTTTGGATACATAAGTCAGCGTTATTTCTTGTTTTTGTTTACAAATCACTCCTGCGGAGCCCAGACGGGTGGAAGCAGGGGTAGAGATGGATTGCCTAAAAATATAAAAATAAACAATGACATTACCTCCTCAGCTTGTCGAACCAGTGTCCCCCGACGGCTCCCAGGAGGTGGGTGTCCGACAGCACCATAGCGCGGACCGCTGAGTCCATCGGCCGGCCGTCGATGCCCTCTCCCCCCCGTGCATGGCTGATCTTCGGCCAGGCGCACTTGAGGATGGTTGGGAAGTAGATGAGATACTCGCAGAAGAAGAAAGCACCGCCGACCACGAGAATCAGCACCACCGCAACCATCCATCTGACGCTAAACCTCGGCATTTCTTTGTTATTCGGCGTTTGGGATGCCCTGAACTGGCGCACTGGTGGCGATGGAGCGGTCCATGAGGCATCTTCACCTCTTCCAGACCCGACTGCTCAGGTCTCCGGCCGTGTGATGCTCATGGCAAGTTCACTATGAGGATAAAAGAAAAAGCACCAAGTCCGAGTGATTCGAGAGAAAATATAAAATATAGGATAAAAGGCTAAAGATGTCCTCTGCTTCTGGAGAGAGAGCTGAGGGATCAGTCACCAGCCGCTGTTTCACG
Organism: Seriola lalandi dorsalis; assembly: GCF_002814215.2. Lineage (NCBI taxonomy): Eukaryota > Metazoa > Chordata > Actinopteri > Carangiformes > Carangidae > Seriola > Seriola lalandi. The sequence goes on along the minus strand of NW_019524994.1, from coordinate 339,636 downwards.
ACCACAGCACCTCTCCGCTCTCAATGGTCAAGCTAGAAGCAACACTTCCGCTGATAGTTTTTCCAAAATAAAACAGTAAAGACAATCTTTTACGGTAAAATGACAGTTATCCTTAAGTAAAAGTACTAATACCACATTGTAAAGACACTACATTACACGTAAGCAGCATTTCAATGTTGTATTTGGTTGATTTTAATCAGATTTTTCATATGATTGTGACTAGTGATTATTTCCTCCTGATTATTTTCTCTAATAATTGACTGATTGTTTGGGTTGTAAAAAAATCTGAAAATAGTGAGAAATGTCCATCACACTTACCCCAGAGCCCAAAAAGCTCATTCACAATGCTTATTTTATCCAACAAAGAGTCCACACCTCAAAATGATTAAAAAATAAATTCAAGTCGTTTACATAATTAAAAGGAAACACAGTACAAAACTAACATTTGCGAAGTTGGAGCCATGAAATGTTTGGCTTAGTTTACAGGTGAGATGTTTCTTTGACACTTTAGACACTTTTTTGTGTGGTGGTCAAAAGGCAAAAAGGTTGGGAGACACCAAAATCTTATCAAATGTATTTTGTAGTAAATTTATTATAAAAAGTAATTTGAGGCTGATAAATTTAGTGGAGTGGGCTAAAGAAGTATAAAGTAGCACAGAATGGAAACACAGAAATACTCAAGTAAAGTACCTCAGAACTGCATTGAAGTAACCTACAATTAGTTGCCTACTTGAATAAAAGTACTTAGGCTACACTGCACTACTGGACTATGCTTTATTTATTTTTTTTAACAACTTTGACTTTTTGTTTTACTCAATTGTTTTTTCCCGACATGGAAAATTTAACTCAACTTAAAAGCAAAAAACAGCAACTTCCGGTACTTTTCTTGCTCATACCTGCGAGCTTGACTATATGTTTTTTTTTTGTTGTTGTTTTTTGATGGAGAAGAGATGGGGG
>NW_019524994.1:328965-338653 GCF_002814215.2 Seriola lalandi dorsalis | reverse complement strand
GGGGAGTAGGCAGGAGAAAACTACTTGTACTCAAAGTTATTTAAAAAGCCAAGTTATCAGCTTGAAAAAAATATTAAAACTGTCGTATTGATAAATCTCAGTAACCAGTAATCCTGGCATCAGCTCACAAAACCCCACAAATACTGACAGAGGGAAAGGGGCCAACAACTATGGGACAAATGAGATTAAGTGATTAAGAACAGAAATCTAATCACCAGGAGACTGCGTATGTGTGCAGCTCTCTGTCGGCTCTGGAGCTGGAACCACTGAGGAGTTCCTCACAGGAAAAGGCTCGAACACTGTTCTAATTATGGCCTCAGAGTAGAGTTACCTGCTGAACCAGTTGGTTTGTAAGATGCATGTCTGTTCACACATGCACAGAGGAGAAGGAATTTTTACACCTTTCGCATCGGTCCTGTCCTCACCCAGGCATTCAGAGTGAGATTTGATTCATCCAGAAAGAGGAAGCTGCAGGAGTGAAAAGTAGAGCACTGCAACAGCAGCAGCAGCAGCAGCAGCAGCAGCACAGAGGGACATTGAGGCAGGGCAGCATGATTCAAGGGAAAGGCATCTCAGTTTTTTCATATTTTCAAGATTCATGTCATATGTTTGAAAAATGCTCATTCTTCTACACTAGAATGAGCATTTTTGTTTCTAGAAACCAAAAGGGTATAGACTCAAAAACACTGCTCCCCTCCAGATGTGCAGCTTGACCTTGCTCCACCCAAACAGACCTTTTGGACATGAAGAGTATTCGCCTTCAAATTTAAAATGGAACCTTGTCAACTCTTTCTCCTTTAAATCTTGAAACCAATCAGCACCAAACACCAAACAACATGAAACCACACCACTGCTGAGTTGAATTTCTAATTTGAAGCCCCTCTCCTTTGAGTGAAAACAATCAAGAAACGCAATTTACAATCCTTTATGTTACAAATCCTGCTTTCAAGCACAGTCAGGGTCATGACTGGATTGACCTCCTAGGGGCGAACCCCTGGGGCAAACATTTGTTGTTAGATGCCTATTGAATCCCAGTATACATGGTAGAATGTGTTATTTTGGGCTTCAGGGAATAATGAAGGTCTTTTTTCACTATTTTCTGGCATGTTATACTCAATCAATCAATTCATAAAGAAAATAATCATCATATGTAGTAGTAGAAGTCCCACGTAACCAGCAAGAAATTTACCAGACATCAAAACTGTAGTCTGTGAAACTATTTAACTATTTATTTTTCATTAATTTCACTGTTAAATGATATTGTCTGTACATGTTGTTTAAAGGTGCAAGGCTACTGAGAAAGTGAACTCCTCTACACTGACTCTGAGGTGAATCAGTCTTAAAGAGTAGGAGTACAGACACAGTGATACATTATGCAATATGCATAATGCAGTTCAATGCACAATATGCAATTCAACTTTTTTCTTTTATGGGTTTAGATTTATGGTATAGTTTTCAGTTGATAGCTTTCTGGACAGTAACATACAACTATCTTAGTGTATATTAACAGAAAAATTTGATGCATATATATTGTATGTAGAAATGTTTTGTCATATTCACTATTTGAATGTGAATGAATTAAAACTGTTAGATAGATAGATAGATAGATAGATAGATAGATAGATAGATAGATAGAGAGATAGAGAGATAGATAGAGAGATACTTTATTTATAGGTGTTGTATAGCCTGATGGCAGTGGGAACAAAGGATCTCCTGAACCTCTCTGTTCTTCAGCGCAGTGAGATGAGACGTTTGCTGCTGTAGCTGCTTCTCTGTCCTGCCAGAATGTTGTGGATTTATATCACATATATATATATCATCTATATATATATATCACAGCCTCTGTACCCTTACCCTTTTGGATTTATGTACTTGAATTGTTTTTGGCATGTTTATCACCCTGGATAAGGGAGAACTCAGTAACTTAGTGATTTACTTTGATTTACTTTTAAAGTTGCAGGACTCACATGTGACGTTTTTTAAAAAGCAGTCTAAGTCTGTGCAGCTGAGGCCGAGGTATCCTGACGTTTAGTCGCTACTCCGGCTCAAACTCCAAAAGTACCGGACCTTGCATTTCCCATAATGCTATTCAGTAGTGACTGATGAAACCACAAGGGTTATATTGTTAAACTTTGAGTGGTTCCCTCCAGAATCACAGAAGACATTCAACAGTTCACAGGCTGAATGATACTGAACTTAATGTGTATCAGTGGAGAGCTCTTTTCACCACTCCTGTTATCATAGAGCCAGTCAGCCTGTTGGTGTACTTGTGGATGTGGTAACCATTTTGTAAACATTTTCACATAATGCAGAACTGACTGGGATCAAAACATTGTCCATTTAAATAAATCTGTGGTTTGGAGTCAGGCATTTTTCTTCATACCTAGAACTTTTACTCCCCAAAGTAAAAAAGGTCAACATTTTAAATGTTCGTCCACACTGCTGAGAAACGGAATAAAAGGTTTAATCATTTAATTTTTTTGTCAGCCTTAAAGTAGTTGAATATACTTAAATATACTTAGTCTAAAAATACTAGTCTGCAAAAAATAATAATAAATGCTGAGGATGTGACCTCAGTGTCCCTATTTTCTTCAAGTGTGCAGAAAACACATTCATGCATATTAGAAAACGCATCCTGTTCGTGTTAGCGAGAGCTGCTTACAGTATGTGCTAGTTCTCTCCGATAATGTGTCAAACCAGATTTGATTCATGTTACATTAGTGTAACTGCTCAGCCTTCAGATGCTCATTAGAAGCTGTTTCTGCAGATGTCATGCAGTATCCTGTGTGTGTGTGTATGTGTGTGTGGGGGGTGTAACTGCAAAGTTCCCCTTTCTTCAGACCTGCCAACGTTGTTTCACCACAGGTGAATTTAAATGCGAGTGACTCAGCTTGCCTGTTGTTCAGAGGAATAGTTTCCCTAGAAATGTGTGATAGTGGATCTGAGGTGAAGAACCTGCAGTTTTTGCAGATGGAGTTAATTCAAGCTTAAAATTGAATTCAGGAGCAGGTAATCTGTTCAGGCTGCATTTTCGACGAATTATGTTCTAATTCTGTGTTTGAATATTTATACAAATTGAGAGTCTGATTGTGATTAAGCTTGTGGAGAGCTCTGAACTTTACTTCATCTAACAAAATTTTACAAGGCTTTCCATGTGTTTCTATAAATTATGAAAAATGAATGTGTTCAACACATCAGTGAACATCAGAATGAAGCAATTCTTTCCTCCTTTAACTTAAAGCTAGACATGTTTGAAATAATCTTATTCACTCTGTCAACTCTGTCTGTGCTTTAAATGTGAAACTAGAGCTAGGTGGAGATTACCTTAGTTTAGCTTATTTTAGCACAAAGAATGGAAACGGGAAACTTCAGGTAAATCTAAAGCTCACTAATCAACATATTAACTCTTTTGTTTTATCTGCACCAAAACCAAAGTGTAAAAGCTGTGTGTTGTGGTTTTACCGGCAGCTGTGTGCCAAATTATTTCTTGGGCCGAACCAGTTGAATCTCCACGAAGCACATCTCTGAGCCAAGAAACAGTTTGGCAAAAACCCAAAGTAAAACAGCAAACTGGCATTTTAAACTTTGGGTTAACTCTCAGCAAGAAAACAAACAAACTTACTTCAACTAGTTAAACTACTCCTTTAATTTTCCACTTTACCCAAAGTGGTATAAACCCATCAACAGTTATTTCAATAAGCCCAACATGACACAACTAGAGTCTATCAGTTTGTCGAGGTGTCTATGTAACAATAGGGTCTCCATATGCACAGTTCTTCTCAATACCCAGGTTGAACCAGTTGCCTTTTCCTCCTTTATAGGCACTAGTGACTATTCTCGCCCATCCATGTTCTCCCTGAAAACAAAAAGACAACACAACATTATTGACGCTGCAAGCAAGAAGCACAATGTCAGTGAAAATGACTTAAAATACTGACTGTTCTTCCCTGAAATCTTTCAACATGAACACTATCTCTATGAGAGAGAAGCTTGTGTGCAAAAATTTAGCTTCAGACTGAGGCAGGCTATGCAGGCAGGGTGTGGTGCAGAGAGAAGAAAACCAACCCAAAACTCTCCCCAGGAGTTCCTGACAGCCCAGTACTCGGTCCCGTCCTCTGCCACACCCCAGCCGGCCACAGACACGATATGATTTGGTAAAGAGAGGGGGTGAAACTCTGAGAAAATCCCTCCAGAGTATTTCTCCAGGCCGTTGGTGGCCATCAGGGCACAACTGAAAGACAGCGAAAGGAGTTTCTGAAGTTCTGCAACCTGCTGAAGTAACATTTGAAACATTTCTTTAAAGTGTTGCGATAAATCTTAGAAAGAGCACTTTACAGACTCAAAGAAGGGTCAAAACTGAGCTTTGTCTCTGCTTTTGGCTGCACAAGCCACAATTTGTACTGTAACTTAAATGTGTCGTATGCAGTGTGGGAACCTTTTCACACATCAGTTTCTGCTTTGAAGCTGCTCTCGTATGTTCACAAAAGCAGTTCTTTTCCCTCTTAGTGTAGATATCATTTGTGCACATATTTTATTTAGACATTCTCATTGCTTTCTTTCTAAAACTACCATCATATTCACAAACTAGAATTTCGCAGGCAATGTTTTCTTACAGGTTTACAAAGGATAAAACTACAGGCTGTCACATTATTTATGAAAATAAATCCACAAGTTCAAAATCTTTTTGATCCTTATTTAAGGCCATACATTACAAGTTCTTGCAGGTAATAGAAAGGACTTTTTAAGACCTTGTTAATACTGCATGGAATTAATTTAAATACAACATAGAGCTGCCAAAGCCAAACCTTCACTTAAAGAATCACAGCTAGTTCAGGTTGTTAAATTATATATATGGGCAAGATATTGTAAAGAATAGTGAATTGCTAAGTGACATAAAGTTCAGCTGCGTTTATTAAAACAAATAAATTGTGAAAGACATAGACGTCTGTTTATGATCATTTCAATTTCATGCTATGGCTTTAAATTCATATAATTCACTGTATTTTAATACTTATCTGAGTGAAATAAAAGTACAGTCAGTGCTGTATAATGTCCTCAAAGGTTTTAATATTATTAAATATACATAACTAATAAAAATCAAACTATGACTAAGAAGCGCTCTGTGAAAAGTTTAGGCTGAATCTCCTCCTTCACACAGGGGATGTAGGTGGATGAATAATTAGAAATGACTGGGGAGGATGACTTACACTACCTGATGGGCCCGTTGGTGTAAATTTCAGCTTTCATGTGGTCTCTTCCAGAAACTTCTCCATAGTCTCCCACTTTCCACACGGTGTAGTTCTTCACGACAGCACACGACTCAAAGAAGGAGCAGGTGCCACACTGGTTAAACAGCTCACACTCTGTGCACCATCAAGACCAAAATAAAAAGACAAGACTGTGTTTTAATTATTTAGAGTGCAGCACTGCAACATTCATTTTACAAGTAATTCCATGACTTATTAATGTTTGAAATCTTTCATGTAAAGCAAACAAATACCATTTAAAGAGATGTCTATCTTGAAAATGACAACAACAAAAAAAAAAACAAACACTGCAGATAACTTTAGGTCATCAGTTTTTCCACTAAAATGGAAAAAAATATGTTGATAGCAAACCATTACACCCATACATGAATGTTGAACATCTCACTCCAAACTCATAGTATTAATATGCTGCTATAACAGCCTCAACTTTTTTTCTTGTTTCAGGCTTTCCACCAGATTTTGGAACTTGGCTGCAGGGACAAGAGCATTAGTGAGATAAGCCATTGATGATGGATGAAAAGGCCTGGCTCACACTCAGTGTTCCAGTTCATCCCAAAGGTGTTGAATGAGGTTGAAATCAGGGTTCTATTCAGGCCAATCAAGTTCTTCCAGACCAAACTGGGAAAACCATGTCTTTATGGACCTGGCTTTGTACTCATGAGTACCATCATATTGAAACACAGACGGGTCTTCTCCAAACTGTTGCTACAAAGTTGGAACCACATTTTGGTCTAGAATATAATTGCATACAGTTTCTTTAAGATTTCTCTTTATTAGAACTAACTATCAAAAAAAGAAAGATAGCCCCAGACTAAAAGTATCTCTGTCCACATATTTTTGCAATATAGTGCAACTTTACCAGCAGACATAGTGATCATAGGAGAAACTGTATATTTCTTACTTTGGTTTTTGGCTTGGTAGTTGTTGCAGGTTTCATCAGGGATGCCTCTCTCATGGGCGTAAGCGTAGACTCCTAGGTGATCTCCTCCATAACAAGAGCCCGCCTTCCCGCAGTCGATCACGTTCTGGACTGACAGGTAGGCCGACGGCCACGCTCCTCCACGTTTGATGTTGATACGGTCTTGGACAAAAGCATATGATATTACCAAGCTGAAATGGTAACATTTCCTTGGTCTTTTCTTTCTTTTCTTGTTGTTGTTCATACTCACTATGACAATGCAGTCAACAAAAACTGCAGTAACAAACTGTGTAATAAGCATATTTTGAAATTACATAATATTATACATATTGGTATCATATCCATCCCTCTTTTCCTATCTTGTTTTCTCCCTCCCTCCCTCCCTCCGTTGCCGCGGTTACCAGCTAATGCGCTGGTGGCTCCCATGGCCCAGCAGGAACCACAGTACTGGGGGATGTGTTGGTTCCTTGTGATGCTCACATAGTTCTTCCCCTGGATGTTCCTCCAGTCCCACAATGGAGGAAGGTCCGACACCTTCACATACTCATGCGGCCGGGCCTGTGTCCTACAGTAAGTGAAGGATAAGACTCTTTTATTTTGTTGTAATAAATGTTCACTCACACAGGTGTTTTCACTTTGGGATTAATTACATCTCGTCTCGGGACAGTGTGGTCATGGAGGTCAGATAGATTGCACATCATTTGATAGATAGATAGTACGTGAAATTATCACTTTTTTCACATGTTACATATATGTACACAGTGGGGTCGAAAAGTCTGAGACCACTTACTCATTGACTTGATTGTAAGTTGTATATTAGTTAAGTAAAGTGTAAAAACCATGTATGGATTACTGAACAGGCCTATGGAGCACAGGCACAGGGCCCCTCTGACCGCTCATGTTTGAAGTATGAAGTCTTTATATTTCTTATTGGATATTCATGAAGCTCAGTGAGATGCAAAACAATCCCAACGAGAGGAAAAAGGACCATAAAGAGACATAAAAATTACAAGAAAGAGACTGAAAATGATTAGAAAGAGATGCAAAATAACCCTAAAGAGACTAAAAATGACTGCTTTTTGTGGTAATTGACCCATAAACACACAAGCTAATGAATATGCTTTTCATTTTTCTTGAGTTACTAATAATACCACCAGGCTGAGTTACTAGCTTTGAAGTTACTATGACATAATCATTATACAGACGCATTCATAAATACAGATAGGTTTGTGGGAATACTATGAAAATTAAGGTTATTTATAGCGTTATTGATAATAGTTAAATCGGCACCGGTTGACGGTTAACGTCCCAACGTTAATATGTTATTTCTTTTAAATCACAGCTTAGGAGTAACGATAGCTCACTCACAATAACACTGAAATGTGGAGGTGTCAGTAGAAACTGTACATTTTCTCGTCACTTACTTGACCGAGTCTGGTCTATGGTCTCTGATGGGTTTGTAACAAGGCTCAGTTAGAAGTCCGGAGGAGCTAATTCGCAATGAAAACGATGCTAAACAAAACAGAAGCGGAACAGTAGTAGAGGACGCCATGTTGGCTCGCCTCACCGGTCTGATGCACGCGCGCAGACAGCGCCCCCTGTGGGTCAGAGCAATCATGACGCCCTCCGCTGAACAGCACAGATGCCGTAAGCAGATATGCGTTTATTAATGTATTTGTCAACAACTACAACTCCACTTGTACACATCCACAAGTTGACACTGATGTTTAAACAGGTAATGAAAAACAATATAGTAAAACACATGAACAAAATGATAAAATATGCGTTCATAGGAGAAGATACAAAAACACTGTATAACACAATACAGAACAGGGGATTGTATTAGACAAAATAATTCTTTATACATAATAAACACATAGCAGCCACACACTTGTAACTAAAACAGGGGCAGTATATAATAAATAAAAAGCTATGTTAAAAGATGAAGAAGGCATCAAATTACCTTCACAATGTGCACAGAAGATTGGCAGGTTTTGTGATTTATGACTGTTCATGGAAATCCTTAAAAGTGAAAGAAGTCTAAATTTAGGAACAGTGTTTGTTGTTCTTGATTTATTGACAGAATTTCTTTCTTTCTTCAAGTTGAGCATGTACTTTTTTCACTATTTGTAATATTTTAGTTTGTATTGTTGTAATTGTTATTATCCCTTCCCTCTGCTGACCCCTTTTGCTTTTCACCACAGTGATCTAATAACGATGTCCACTAAATAAAAACAGCAGAGTAGATTTTGCAGGCTCAGCAGGAAACTTTTAAACAGCACAGTCAGTTCCCTGTTACAATCACATTAGCCTACACCTAATGCAGCACCTGATGACTGGTTGGGTTATCATGGGTACTATCCAGCTCTTAACAATGTTATTAAATTACAGACTGAGGCTCAACTTCAATCAAGGTCTGTTTCTGTGAAGGGGGGGGCACTATTTTTTGTACTTTTAATGATTAAACTAGAATCTGATTAGATGTGCATTAGGCACGTAATGAACCCTTAACAGGAACACTACTCACCAGTTGTTGTATGTTGTGTAATCCATCTTCAATTCGTGGGTTTTCTCCTGCTGATGATGATGATGTTGGGCAGCTCAATGTAAAAGCTGTCCAGCAGTAAGAGGAGAGGATGTTCATGTGTTGATGTTGGTGTAAACTGTAAGAGATGGGCTCTAAGAATTAGCTAGATGTCTTCTCCTGGGTCACAACCCAGATTGGACTGATATGAGAAGAACTAGTTACATCGCAAATGAAATGCTCTGCACACTCATCTCTTGCTAATTAGATCTCCAGTCAGATGAAAACTGTGTGGAGGTTATTCGTTTAAGTAGCAGAGCACACATATGACGCGTATGTTTTTAATTTTCTAAGGTTATGTAACCACTCTTCCTACGGTAACAAGTTTATATACATTAGTCAACTGTAACTGACCACACAATGAAATGTTATGAGTAATTCATAAAGAAGAGGTTACAGTAATTCTTCCATAGAGGATTGTGTCCGAATTGTCTCAATATCTTGTTATCAGTCAAACGAGTATTACATGGCAGACTGTGAGCCAATAATTAAGCAATCTTTGTAAATAAAAAACTTACACCAACCTGAAACTTATGAGATTTAGGTGCCACTGAGTGCTCATGTATTCATGTATATGTATTGCAACCTCAACAATCATCATATGGAAAGAGACTGATCACAGAGGAAGCAGAATTACTAGTATCTCTTCTGACAGCATCCACTATTGACCAAAATAATTTCTGCTCATACTCTCACCAATAGCAGCAAGAAACAAAGTGCATTTCTTTGGCAAAGCCAAGTATTTGCTCAAGTACGTATGCAGCTAAACTCTTGAGTTACTTCACTCAAGTATTTAAATTTTCTGCTGCTTTCTATTGGACAGCTATTGATTCAGGGGGATGTCTAAAGTAACTCTGAAATCACTGGTTACAGTAAGGGGTCTGAGGTGAAGTTGGTACAACGATAATATAACCAGCA
>NW_019524994.1:321682-328701 GCF_002814215.2 Seriola lalandi dorsalis | reverse complement strand
AGTCTTCCTTAATGCTTGGCCTAACAGCATTAGGCAGTCCTTCAGTCTGAGTGCTGTAAATCTTTTAAGATGTAGTGTAATGTTAGAAACAGCCCAGAGGTAATACAAGATGTTTGTCAACATATCACTTCTTTATGATGAGGCCGACATCCTGGGCATGTGCATTAACATGAGCATCTTCCTGCCTCCTAACGCTGAGATGATAGAAACCTTGATGACACCACTTCAGTCATCAGTTAATGAATGCCATTATCCTGCATCAGTTTGCGATAATAAAATAGCTTCCATTCTGTCCATTTGTCTCGCATTTCTGAATATATAGGGCATCATGTCTATTACATTTGCAGAGACTGCCTTTTTATAATTGATTGAATATCTATGAATGGCAGAGTTGAGCCAGTCAGTTCATCCAGACTGAAATATCTGAACAACGACCAGATAAAAAGTAATTCAATTTTACACAGAGAGGAAACCCCCTGACTTTTGGTCTAACATCACTAATGGTTCAAAATTTTCACCTCTCTCTTGAAATATCTAAACATCTAAAAACACAGAATTTTGCAAACATGTTCGTTGTCCCCAGATGTTGTATCATACTGACTTGGGTGACTTCTACAGCTATCATGCAGTTGACATTTGTGGTTTTGAGTGCATTATGTTAATCACCATTGAATGGATTCTCGTGAAATTTGATACAGCCGTTAATGTGCTGCTTAAGCTTGATTATAATCTCTTCGGTGATCCATTAACTCATCTTCTTGCACCTTCAAATACCTGCAAAACTAATCTCATTCCCATCAGACTCAGCTGTAATTAGCAAATGTTAGAAACCAGCATAATGGCCTATTAGCGTGCTGATGTTAGCATTTAGCTGAAAGTACCACTGTTAGTGCAGCCTCACAGACCTGCAGGCGTAGCTGTAGATAGTCTACTTGTTACATGATGGCTTAAAAAAGACCTTTAATTTCAAACTGTCATGTTTTGAATAATTTTATAAAAACTGCCTTATTTGCAGCTTGATTAGCATATATTTGTATTTGTATTTTTCATATACAGCTTATGATTTATTTTTAGAGTTATCAGGTTTTCTTATGACAGCAGGATAGGCTATATATCTGTCTAAATTCCTAAAGAGACGATCTACCCGCAGCCACCACAGAAAGACACTAAACAGCCCACTTAAGCAGCAGCACCTTTAGAGTGCATCGAAAGTGCATCCATGTGAATATTGAACACACACACACAGAGTTTGGATTTCTCTTGTGGATCGATATTGAAGCAATCTGGCCGTTAATCTCATTTGCACTTGTGTTTTCTTCTTTGCGAATGCTGCTGCAAACTGGCGGCGTAGGCTCTTCAGTGAAATTACAAGAAATTCAGCATTGACATAGATTTGCTCTGCTCACATGAATATTTTAGGCTGACAGGGTTCCTATGCAATTAGATTTTAGGGAGATAATCAATACACTTTGTACACATAATTTATACATTTGTCCACATCATTTAAGTATTTTTTATGACGGACTAAACTGAAAGGACCATTTTTGGAATAGAAAAATGTTATGTCTGCAATTTATGTCCAATACATTTGTGGGACTTGATGACAAATTTTTCATGTTGGAATAGAAATGTAGAATATACAGCATCTAATATCTATTCAACGAATCAAAATCGCTTAAGGTTAATTTGCAGTTGCAAGGTAATTTATTCTCATAAACTGCTATTTTCTGTTTGTGTGTTTATATATTTAGTGATATTTAATCTATGTACCTAAATCAGCGACATGATTCCCTTCCTTGTACCAAAAAAATCTGATTTATATCTATTTTTTAGGCATGCTAGCAGCCATGCCAGTTTGTCAGCTGGTCAGTCCACCTCTTTGTTCCAGATTGAAATATCTCAACAACTACTTAACGGACTGGCAGACAATTTTGTACAGACGTTCATGGTTCTCAGAAGACTTATTCTAATGACTTTGGTGATCTTCTGATGTTTCCTATAGCGCCACCATGAGGTTGACATTTGTGAAATTGAGACTATTAGATCGACTGCTATGACATTTGGCACAGATATCCATGTTCCTCTCAGGATGAGTTGTGATAACTTTGATGATCCCCTGACCTTGCTTGCTTCAGCGCCATCATCAGGTCAGAATTTGGTTTATGACCAAGTCCCTGTGAAACTGACTGACCACTGTCCTTAAATACAGCCTTATAGAGCTGCTAGTGTAGCTGCAGACTTTTATTCTCATTATCTCCACCAAGAAGGTTTTGCTTTCACTGGTGTCTGTTTATTTGTCAGAGTAATTTCGCAAAAATTAGCTAACCAGTTTACACCGAACTTGGTGAAGGGATGGCTCATAGGCCAGGGAAGAACCCACTCAATTTTAGTGAAGATACAGGCCAGACCCAGGAATTAGTTTGTTATCACTTTTGTTTACATTGCAAACCCTAACCCACCTCAGCAGAGGTATACGTCCCATTCTGGTTTCAGTATGGTTTCAACTATAAATCACACTATTCCTTGTGTTCTGAAAGGATCATACTACATGGGTATCTTGAGACCGTCAATACCGCTAGGCTATTATAAATGAATTTTCAACACTATTTTCTTTGGGGGCCTCAGGAGGGCAAGGGTCAAATGTTAAAAACACAAATAACTCCTGTTTCATTTTTCACAGTCCTGAGATTAATGTGAGGCAGGTGAGGCAGGAGCAACTGACCTGAACCTCCACTATTTACAACAGTGTAAAACTGTTGTGTCCATTTTGCCCGAGAGCTTATCAATAATCTTCTCTCAAGAATCAGATGAATAATGGATCAAAGACAAATGTTACTTAAAATTCACATCCATCTGAGGGATTAGATCAGCAGGTCTGGGCTTCAAACAGCAGAAACAAATCAAGGGCTGACATGTTTTGAAGTCGGTTATTGATCATTGCTGGCTGCAGTTCAGGGGCCTGGTGGTGACTCTCTGACTGCTCCCACATGACCGCTGCTGCAGAGCAACCAGCCGGTCTGGATTTCCAGGGAGAAGTGACGCTTCAGGGCAGGGGAGGGCAGCGAGTCTTTTGATGGTCTCCCAAAGTCAGCTTTTCCCTCAGCAGCACTGAGCTGTTTGTTTTTCTTATTTTCATAAACTGAATCCATTTCGGTGATTAGGCCAAATGATGATTCATCACATCACTAGCAGGACCTTTGCGGCTTTAAGTGCCCTGTGTTTCCACGTGGAGGACTGACAACTCTCATCAAACCTTGCTTCTCTCCAGCCTAATGCACTTCAGAGGGAAATAACAGCATGGATCATTTCCTTGTCAATATAGTCGTTAAACATATCAAAGCATGCTTGATTGATTGGTTTTAATCATATGTTAATGCTTCAGTAAAAACTTGGCTGCTCTTCTTTATCCATACACAACAAGTAAACATGAGGTCAGCACTCTTTAGCTTGTTCTTGAATGCAGTTTCTTTTTAAAGTGGTGATAAACAACCTTATGTGGAATTTTAAATGTTTTTTATTTCGGAAATAAGGGGGAAAACAGTCACAGTAATTTCTACATTTATATATTCCCTTTGTGAAATTTTTTTTAGTTTAAATTTTGTGGACGTTCCCAGGAAATGTCTTGGTTACTGCTCCTTTATGCTCGTAAATGCTCCTCAAGCCTATCAAAAACATACATTTTGTGCTAAATCAGATTGTTTTGTAAATGGGAGGATTGGTTTGTAACCCCGACACAGAGGAATAACCATCAATCATGTCTGTGGTGTTATGCTAATGGGGAGCTTTAATGAAAATGGACTTGAAATGAGGAAAAAACAATATTCAGACTCTGGAACGAAATTGCTGTTATTCAAAAATCAAGCTCACAGAGACTCAAGCAAATGTTACATGAGTCAACACCAGTTTCCAGTGTACAGTGGAGCAGCTCCAGGCATCTCTCTTAATGATATTTTACCATAAATTTCAGTAACTCATTAATGACTCAAAACTTAAAAAATGAGTGGAATAACATGATAAATACATTATATATCATGCTCTGTGACATGTAATAAAACTCAGGCTCAGTTGATCTCAATTTTAAGTAAGAGGAAAACATCTAAATTGTTTTGATTTTATCCTGATGGGGGCTGTCTCTTCCAGCATGTCAATGACCCCACCACACACAGGCTGTGTTGAGACACTGAGTGTTTTAATGAAAGTGATGTCTATCATATGATACAGTCTAAACAGTCACCAGCTCACAACCAAACTGAACACCTATGGGAGAGTTTTGACTCAAAATTGAGGTAAAAGTATTTCCATTTTAGGATACTTCATACCTCCACTCAACATTTGACAGCTCCAACTACTAGTTTAAAACAAAAAGCAAAGATTGTGATGGACTCGCTTTGGACTCTGGGTAATCACGACTGACTTTCTCTCTATTTTCTGACTTTTCCTGAGTATATAGTCGGCAAATTAGTCCACAATACGAATAATCATTAATTACAGGCCCATGCGGTGATGGTGGCACGGTGGGGTCCTATCGCCAAAGACTCCTCACATCAGCTGTTTCTGCTGTACACACCATGTCAATCAATTCATTTTAAGCCTCTAATCTTTTGGAAGAATGATGTTAATCCCTCCAGTGGAGTCCCACAGGCGTTGGGAAGTGCTGAGACACAGACGTGAGAGTACTGCTGATTGATTGAAAAGATTGAAAGAAAAGAAAAGAAGGGTACGTTTTTAATTTAAAGTAATGAACATTAATTTGCCAAGTTACTTGCAGTATATACACCAACAAGGTCAAGGTATAGGCTACTTATTTTTCAGTGTTGTTCCCGATCATTAAAACATCAATATTATTAACCCCACTGATCATCGGAGGGAGAGATGTGTCTTGTCTTCTTGGTTGTTGTCCTCGGCAGTCAGGTCAGAAGGTCAGCATCGGAGTTGAGAGGGTAGCAGTGTCTTTCTTACTCGAGGACACTTCAGCAGCGGTCACAAAGATTTAACCACTGGACGTCAAAGCATTCAACAACTGACACCGAACACCAGCATGATGCAAATCAACTTTCTATGTCCCCAACATTTTTAGTGGGTGAGATTTTGGAAAAAAAAAAAAAACCCAGATTGGGGCATGTCAGGCTTGAGGTTTGAGTCATAGTACATGTTTACGCAGCACACAACTGGATTAAGTGTAATCAGAGAATATGCTTTTGATACAGTGTTCATAATTATTTCAAGAAATGAAAACATTTTGGTAAAGTTATTTTCCTGCCTCCAAGGAGAAACGTGACAGGCCTGTTTTGTGGTGGCACGCATTTGGATCCGTAGAGGATGTTCTACTTGGTGCAGGCTGGTCTCAAAGCAGTAGGTGTCGCTGTTTCTCTCTAATAGACAGCTAGACAGCAGACCTGAAGGGATGCAATGGTAAGTGAGTCTTCTGAAATTCATAAGATCTTCCTAGAGGTGGTCGCGTTTATTTGATGTTTTCAGTTGTAAAGACGCTGATTAAATTTTAATCTATCAAAATATATTTTGTTAAATCAAAGAAAGTCTGAGCATTTGTGACACGTTATCTTTTAATACTTTATGCTGTTCGCATCCATCTCCGCGTCCCACCTCTTGCTTCCAATTATCTCAGAGAGCCGGACCGGTTACCAGACCAAGACTTCTGATTGGCCGAATCAGGTGTCAATCATACCCTCGTCCTGTAGACTCCTGTTGGCGAATTCAGTCCACACCAGAAGTCAGAAAGTCAAATTTTACCAAGGGCACAAAAGGGGAAGCGTACATTTATCCGGTTATTCTCACTGCTCTCATCACGTTTCATAGGAAAGTAGTGGAATTATACTCTTTAGTTTTTTGAACGTTGCTTGTTTGTTTGGTTTTGTAGTTTAAAAAAGGAGGTTAATTGGGCTTTAGGACTTGTTGGCTTATTTCTCCGGCATTTTTGCGCGCCGTGCCAGCGCAGCCGCTCGCGCACCTGAGTCTGCTGCTCAATTTGTGCAGCGTCAACATGACTTTAATGCTTCTTAGCCACTAAACTATGATGGTGACAATACCCACCGGTGACATGCTTGTTGTGGCGAGCCTCCGTAAATGCGCAATCTCTCACTGTGGAATAACCACTGGGGTCCAGGTGTCATCATCAGGGAGAGCTGATGTGGCCGTTTGGCGGAGCGCACCACCAGTTTGATGCTTTCTGGGATTTGACAGAGCGCAAGAGTTTGGGATGCAACAGAAACCCTAGAGAGACAATCCCCTGCTACTTTCACCTGGATTCAACAAGGGCTGCCCAGAGCCATGGCCTCTGAGGTGGTGTGCGGGCTGGTCTTCAGGTTACTGCTGCCAGTGTGTCTTGCAGCTGGTGAGTTGTTGGTTTTTTTTAATGCAACAAATTCTTTAATGGCTTTTTGTGCTATGTGTGCTTCAGCTGGGATTGGGTATTGATAGTTTATCTAATACTCATAAAGTCGATTCACTATCCTGCACGTGTTTATTATACTTACATGTGATTTTAAAGGAAGGCTGTGGCTTAAACATTTTACTAAGTGACTTTTATTTTGTTTTTATTTAGAAAAATGGCTTTTCCCACTGTTGTGCACTGACACGAATCATCTGTGACATTAATTCAAAAATCTGATTGCACCCATCTTTAGTATTTGTGTATGTAGGATGTTCAGAGCAGCAATCAAATTTATGCTTGAGTGAAAATTATATCGAAATTTAATATGATTTACACGAGCGACCTCATGATGCTGGAGGTCACAGTTCATCCCTCCTCAATGCTGAGATCTGTGCTCTCACACTGAACCCAAACGAGGGTGCACAGACTCATGCATCAGCTATCATATAAATTACAAACCAGGAGCGAATGGTGCACCAGCACTGTCCCTCACTTGGCTGTCACCTTTTATTGGATTTAGTAAAGGAAACACAGCCGACAACAGAGAGGACAGTCACTGCAGAGTGTGCGACAAAGGCAACCTTTTGGAGTCACTGCACACTGCATATGTTTATCTGTCAGTCTGGAT